>NC_053023.1:240347828-240444373 GCF_003073215.2 Triticum urartu | reverse complement strand
AAAAACAAAGGCAATTTGGAGACGGATGAAGCAAACACCGTTGAGAAGAACTGGGATTGAATCTTGCGGATGTTGCAATGATCGGATCCACTTGAAGAGAAGCACACCAGTTAAAAGGGATTGGCATGACAACTCGATGATGAAGAAGGATTAGTATTCACACTGGAATATGAGAACACCACTTGGAAAAGGTATGGAATCAAAATTTGACTTCGAAGCAACTCGAATACCACAACTCCAAAACAAAACAAAGGATTGGCTTGCAAAATAAGCCAGAACAAACATATGATAGAGATTTCGTCCGAAGTTTTCGTGGTGGGGCCTACACGGGCTCGATCGTACAGCACCATCATGTACAAAGCAGTGCACATGACATACGTAGCGTCCCCGAGTCGGCATAGCCAAGGACTCTTTAAGACACAACGAGACCATTGTAAAACCAACCGTGGATAGGCGGACCACTAGACGTCGAACCCCAATTTCATATCATACATCTGTCGGAAAGATATCCTAAGAGCTACTTGAATTCCCATTTATAAACTCCCGAAATTTTCCCGGTTATGCAATCAGGTGTTGGGGATACAGGGGAAGCATAATATCTCACCCAAAACTAACAAATCCTACATCCGGCTGTATCCATCCTTCAACACATAACCAAGAAACCTTCGGAAATCATCTACCTGAACCTTCGAAAAGCATCCGTTATACAAGTTATGGCAATACTCCTGAAATCCCGCCCCAGTACTGGGTGGCGTCGAGGTTATCTCACCAACGAACTGCATAAAAGAGATTTTCGAAGTTGGCGTACTAAACTCAGGTATTCCAGAACTGCAATGATAAAATTGTGACGACAACACCTCGGAGCTCAACTCCCCGGGACACTGCCACAACCCCTAAATGACAGGAGGCACCAAGAACAATGTTCTCGTCACAAATCCATCGGAACGATTCCAAGATACCCGCGTGATCCTAAAATTTTTTTTTGTGAAATTTTAGAAGAGAAGAGTTAAAACTCTATGTCAGGAAGCCTTACCAGAGCGATGAAGGGACTGGGGAGTAAAAAGAATTCCTAAACTCTCCGATATATAATTCCTAATGACTCAAAACATTTTTCTAGACTCAACAACGGCTGCTAAATACGATCAAGCAGGGGGGCTCCTAAGGTCGAGGAATGGCTCTGATACCAACTTGCAACGCCCTCGATGCGGCTATATCTCCCACGTGTCGAAGCACGACTTAGAGGCATAACCGCATTGAAAGCAATGTCGCAAGTGAGGTAATCTTCACACAACCCATGTAATACATAAGGGAAAGAGATACATAGTTGGCTTACAATCGCGACTTCACACAATTCCATGAATAAAGAATTACATCATCCAAATACAATCAAGGTCCAACTACGGAACCAAAATAAAAGAAGAACCCAAAATGCAACAAAGGTCCCCGATCGACCCCAACTGGGCTCCACTACTGATCAACTACAACGAAAACAACACAAAGGACAAGATCTTCATCGAGCTCCTCCTGAGCTTGGTTGCGTCATCTGCACGGTCTCATCGGCACCTGCAAACTGGTTTTGGAAGTATCTGTGAGTCACGGGGACTCAGCAATCTCGCACCCTCACGATCAAGACTATTTAAGCTTATAGGTAGGGTAAAAGGTATAAGGTGGAGCTGCAGCAAGCGACTAGCTTATATGGTGGCTAACATACGCAAATGAGAGCAAGAAGAGAAGGCAAAGCACGGTCGATAAAATATGATCAAGAAATGATCCTCAGACAACCTACGCCAAGCATAACTCCAACACCGTGTTCACATCCCGGACTCCGCCGGAAAGAGACCATCACAGTTACACACGGGGTTGATGTATTTTAATTAAGGTCAACTTCAGGTTTTCTACAACCGGACATTAACCAATTCCCATCTACCCATAATCGTGGGCACAGCTTTTGAAAGTTCAAATCCCTGCAGGGGTGTCCCAACTTAGCCCATCACATGTTCTCACGGTCAACGAAGGATATTCCTTCTAGCGGGAAGACCTGATCAGACTCAGAATCCCGGTTACAAGACATTTCGACAATGGTAAAACAAAGCCAGCAACACCGCCCGAATGTGCCGCCAAATCCCGATAGGAGCTTCACATATCTCTTTCTCAGGGCACACTCAAATGAGACTAGCTATGAGTAAAACCAACCCTCAAGTTTCCCCGAGGTGGCCCCGCAGGCAGCTCAGTTCGGACCAACACTCAGAGGAGCACTGGCCCGAGGTGGTTAGAATAAAGATGACCCTTGAGTCTGCAGAACCCAAGGGAAGGTGGTAGGTTGTTAGTGCAAATGTTAAAACCAAGGTTGGGCATTGCTGGAGGAGTTTTATTGAAGGCGAACTGTCAAGGGGTTCCCATTATTACCCAACCGCGTAAGGAACGCAAAATCCGGGAACATAACACCGATATGACGGAAAACTAGGGCGGCAAGAGTGGAACAAAACACTAGGCATAAGGCCGAGCCTTCCACCCTTTACCAAGTATATAGATGCATTAATTAAATAAGAGATATTGTGATATCCCAACAAGTAAACATGTTCCAACAAGGAACGATCTCCATGTTCCAATAAGGAACAAACTTCAATCTTCACCTGCAACTAACAACGCTATAAGAGGGGCTGAGCAAAGCGGTAACATAGCCAATCAACGGTTTGCTAGGACATGGTGGGTTAGAGGTTTGACATGGCAATTGGGGAGGCATGATAAGCAAGTGGTAGGCATCGTAGCATAGGCATAGCAAAAGAGCGAGAATCTAGCAAAGCAAAGATAGTAGTGATTTCGAGGGTATGATCATCTTGCCTGAAATCCCGCAAGGAAGAAGAACGAGTCCATGAAGAATACAAACGGACGTAGACAAACGGTTCCTCACAAACGCGGCGTTATCAGAACCAACCCGAAGAAGCAACACCGGAAAGGAGCACACAACATAGTAAACAACCAACACCTAATCATGGTGTGATGCACAATCAAGTATGATGCATGTCTGGTTTAAAGAGGCATGGCATGGCAAAATGCACAAGCAACCCTACAAATTAAGTGGAGCTCAATATGCAACGAGTTGCATATTGACGAAACACCACGACAAGTTATTTAGTTCGATCTCGTTTATGTACCCAACAATATTAATGTTGTTAAACATGGCAAGAGGGTGAAGCAAAAGAAAACTACATATCTAGGCAAGTTTAAATGAGGCCGGAAACAACGAACAACAATTCCGGTAAATCCCCATGTGCATATATTAGGTTTGGTCCTGTTCTGCCCTAAACCATATTTAATAGTTATTAAACATGCAAGATGATGCCACCATGTTAAACTAGGCAAAATTCTACCCCATTTACATATAAAGTTTGTTAGATTTGGAGCTACGGTTGAATAGTTATGAATTAAATCATTTTAACATGGCATAGGAGTAAATTTAACCAAACATCATTTTAAATATTTTAAACATGGATGAAAATGACATACTATGAAACTAGACACAATTGTAAGCATTTTTCATATATAAGTTATTTACATGTGATGCATGGTTTGAGAGTTACAATATGCATGATCATGAAGGGGTTTTCCGCAAAACTATGTTCTCTGGAAATTAGACCAATTCGCAGTGGGGAAAAAACACTACATGGGCAGAAACTGAGCAGAGGTACAACAGAACAGAAAAAAAGGAGGTGCTGGTGGTGGCCTCACCATGGGCCTTGGCCCGGAACTGAAGAGAGGCCAAGCGACACTGGGCCTTGCGCTGCACAGGGGAGCGGCTGGGGCGGCTGGACCACACGCGGTGTAGATCTGGCGATTAATTGGACCGGGTCAACGAAGACGATTAGGAGCGGGGTCAATCGAGCTCCTCTGCTTGATGCGTGCAGAGCAAACAGAGGTCGCCGGCTGCTGCTTGAACTTGGCGAAGGACGACGCGATGGGCAGTGGCGGCGGACCAAGGCGAAGTAAGGGATGTCCGGCAGAGGATGCAGAACCCGGGCGGCGCGAGGCGCTCATCTCACGTGAGCGAGCAGGAACAGGGGAGACGGGCGCCTGACGAACGTGCCTCTACTCGTTGTAGAGGAAGCAGAGGCAGGTGACCGGGACGCGGGCAGGCGATGACTGAGCTTGGCGAGACGGCAGCAACCGGATCAAGGTGGAAGGAGTCAGTCCCGGAGCGAAGTAGGCGACGCAAGGCGCTGGAGAGACGCTATCCATGGCGGAGGAGTTCCATGGGCGGCGGCGATGTTCAGTTCCTGCAGGGAGGCGAGGATGATGCCGATGTGCTCGATGGCCACGACGGACGAGGGATTTGAGGTGCTCAGCGCGGGAGGCGAAACAAGGGACGGATCCGAGGTGCGGGCGAGGTTGCATGACCCGGGCGCGGGACAACAGCGTCTTGGAGCTTCGGGGCAGCCATGGCGTCCTGCGAGGCACACAGAGAGAGAGTTGAGAGTGCAGGAGAAAGAAAGAAGAGAAGGAGGGGCCGAGGGAGAGGGCTTGGGGTCAGCCTGGAACTTGGCAAATACAGCGTGGAGCCTTCGAGCGGCAGGGCCTATGGGCGCGGAGGAGCTCCACTCCTCTGGATCGAGCAGGGAGGAGGTTGTTTGCGGATTTGGAGGGGATTGAGGGATACTCGAAGGAGCTAGCTGGTTGGGTGAGAAGGGGATCTGGGAGGATCCCGATGAGAGAGTGGCGGCGGGTGAGGAAAAAGAGGGAGTTGGTCTAGGGTTAGGCTAATATATATATAGTGTGTATGATAGGTTAGGGGCTATCTCGCCCCTCCGATCGTAATCGGACGGACGGAAAAAAAATATGTTAATAAGTTCAATTAACAAAACAGAGACGTTTTGTAGATGCTTGGGGATGATCCAGACACAACGGTAGCGACAGCCCGGGTCGGGTCCGGGACAATTTCGGACGCGCACGTGAGGGGTTCGATGCACTGTGCAGAGAGGGTTTAGGACCGTGCGGTCGCATCGGACAACTCCGGAAGCAAAGACGGGAAGGAGGATGGACTAGGTGGGCTGTGGCGAGACTACGAGGGGGAGAAGAGAGAGAGAGGTCCCGGCATCTGTCTCCGGAGACCGAAAACGTCCGACGTTAGACCGGCTATACTGCCGCTATAGTTTAACGGTTGGGCTATCAAACGAACTCCGAATGCGATGAAACTTGACACGCGGTCTATCTACACTATAATAAGACCACACGTCAACTCTCATCCCATTCCGAGAACATGTCCCGGCCACTTATAAAATACTATTTCGGACATGCCGCGGGCGCGGGCAAGTGTGGTTGGGCTCAGAACGGACAACGGAGAGAACTCGGAGAACCCGGACGAATGCAAGTTTTGAAAAAGATGATGATGCTATGCACATGATGACATGATGAAATGCAACACGCAAGCAAATGACATGGCAACGCCGACGAATAACTGGAAGACACCTCGCGTAACGATCTCGGGGCGTTACACAGCAGGAGCACAAACTATAGTTCTCGTGTCTGCATCAGGCACTATAGTAGACATGGGTGCCCTAGGCACTGTCTGGAATCTGTTAGTTATTGGTCTGTCATCTCCACTATGCTGTACAACAGCTCTAGATGTATCAACATCATCCCTCAGCTTCGTCACTATTGTCTGAACCTCTGTGATCTTTACATCAAGATCATATATCTTTGCCTCGACTACCCGCTCTAAGCTCTACTGGTTCTTAGTGAGGTTGGTCAGACTTCGCTCAACCCTCAGGGTTGCTTCTAGAAGATATGTCATTTGGTCATTCCTCATCTTCAGGTGGGCAATGGGAGCATTGGGAGCAGATGCCTCCTTTGTTGCTTTAGCTGCAGCAGCTGCTTGAATCTTCTCATGTGCCTTAGTAGAAGTAGAGTGTCAAGGATCCATCACCACTACATTGAACTCGAACTCTGGAAACAAGGGGAGAAGCTTGCGATCAAGAAGATATGTGCTTGTTCCAACCTTGGAGTTGATGAGCAACTGTATTTGCAGAGCAGAACCACATGATCTCTTTTGGTCGGTTGTGGTTCTCTTGATAGTTTCAACTATTAGGCTCATCCCCTTGAACTTCTTAGCTGTATCAAAGAGATGCAGAAGGTTGATGGAGTGGCCACAAATCATCTTGTCATCTGCAAATTTGGGCAATAGTGTGTGCCTCAAAATAGTATTGATGCTGGCCAAACCAGCCAACAAGTGCTTCACAAATCAAAACGTGTGTGTCTCAAGGTCTTTCTCAGGAATAGAATTGTAGATGTTCTACATGGAATTGTGGTCCATCTTTGGCTTTCCATATACATCAATGTCATTTGCTTCTTCTTCAGAAGCAGCAAGAAGAGTATCCCACTCAGAGATGGTAAACTGATACCTATCTCCCTTAGTCATCCACACTATCCTCCCATGTAGAGAGAAATGATCAGTAGAGTAGAATTGCATGACCATCTCATCATTCCCAACAAAAGGATCAACACCAACAAGCTTGAAGCTCTCATGAACATGGGGGAAGTTGTCCTCACTTTCATCAGTGAACTCCCAATACGCCCTTTTCATATCACTGAAAATCAGCTTCTTATCTAGCAACATTGTTTCATAGAAGTCTTGTTGCTCTCTGGTGTGGAAATGATAGTCACAAGCAGTCCTCCTTCTCACAACATAGGGATCAGACAATCTCCATTGACGCGGATCTTTACCTTTCTTCAGCATCATGTTCTCAGCAACAAGATGGGTGTTTTCATGATCAGGAATCTTAGGCCTCAACCTCCTGAGCACTAGTGGCTCATCATCAGCATCAACTTCAGGCACTGGGGCCTTGTTCTTCTCACTAGCAAAAACATTCCTTGTTGTCTTCTTAGGTGCTGGAGCTTTGGGTTTGGACTTTGAGGTGGCAGCAGTCTTCATTGCATCTGCCAGAAGTTTTTGATACTTGGCAGTGGTGGATTAGCAGTTGTTCCTCCTCTTCCTGTTCCTCTTCACTTTCAGGCATATCATCTCTCCTCATTGAAGTGGGTTTGAATACCACTTTCACAGTCTGTTTTCTCACTCTCCTTTTCTTTGTGGGATCCTCCTCAGAAATCTTGTTGATGGGGACCTTGGCCTCACTACATGATGTAATATCGAACTATGTTTCCACTAGCATCAATAAAGCGGTTGTTTTCTGTACCAAGTTGTTGTGTGGTGCCCAAAGACTAGATCTCTGGGCTGGCAATGCAAAGTAAACCGGTTGCTCTGAGCCAGGGTGCCATAAAGACGGCGAGAGAAAGAAGAAGAAGGAAGAGCGGGCAGTGAGAAGATGGAGATGTGCAGGGGGCTTTGCCCCTCCCCTCATATATAGCCGAAGGGAGGCCAACCACTGGTAACGTCAAACGGTTGCCGAGGCTGCATGGGGAAGCGGAGACGCCCATGTCCCATCAAGCATCGCGCGTCGATTGATACGTCTCCAATGTATCTATATTTTTTATTGTTCCATGCTATTATATTATCTGCTTTGGATGTTTTATATGCATAATTATGCTATTTTATATTATTTTTGGGACTAACCTATTAACCCAGAGCCCATTGCCAGTTCCTGTTTTTTTCTTTGTTTTAGAGTTTCGCAGAAAAGGAATATCCAGCAGAATCCAAATTGAATCACTACAAAAAAAGACACATCCGTGACATTTTGGGCCGAACTAATTTTTTTCTGTCATGCTTATGACACTTCTATGATGATAATTGTGACAAAACCTGGTATCATCATAGATGTGGTGGGCACCTACTTCTATGACAAAAAATGATGATAGAAAATGGGCTTTTCGTCCTGGGCGGGCTGGATACCCAGCTACATGACATTCTTTGGGCCGTCCATGACGGAAAAAACTGTGGTAGAGGCGAGGACCAGGAAAATATCGAGGGAGTTCCCGGTTACGGTGGGTGGTCGGGGGCCGAGCGATGCGCGTTTCTCTCGTACGTATGCGTGTGTGCGGAAGGCGTTGCGCTCTAACTGTACCCAAGCGAGGCATTGGGCTCTAACTGAACCCGAGCGATTGCACTAGCTACATTACTGAACCCGAGAAATCGATCCCTTGCTGTTCACTAAACACGAGTGATTCCTTCGCTACTGCTGCTAACTGAAGCCGATCAATACTGCCTCTGGATAAACAGTGAGTGTTGTTGGGGGTTTGTATGAACAGTTCCCGGTGGGGGTTTGGATGAACAGGACCCCGTGGTAGTAGAGGCCGTTGCCGCTGGATGAATAGGACCCCAAGCGAGCCGGTTGGGGTGGATGAACAGGACCCCGTGGAGGGCTGGATGAACAGGACCCCATGGAGGGCTAGTTGAATAGTAGCCGGTGGAGGGCTGGATTAGTAGTAGACCGTGGAGGGGTGGTTGAACAGGACCCCATGGAGAGGGCTGGTTGAACAGTAGCAGGCGGAGGAGCGGTGGAGGCAGGATGAACAGGTGCCCATGGATGAACTATCGCAGGTGGAGGCTGGAGGACGTCGACGGTGGATGAACTGTAGCCCATGGAGGCTGGACGAGGTCGATGGTGGAGATGAATAGTATCCCATGGAGTCCCGTATTGCGGTACGCCAGACCCCTCCCGATGAACAGGATCCCCGTAGCGCTCCAACACAAGTCCGTTTCCTCCGTTTTGCGGTATGCCACACCCCTCTCGATCAACAGGACCCCGTTTCGACCGTAGGAGGTCCAAGAGAAGTCTGTTTCCTCTATTTTGTGGTATGCCAGACCCCTCCGGATGAACAAGATCCCGTTTAGACCATGGCCGATCGAACACAAGGTTGTTTGCTCCATTATGCGGTACATGTCTGTGTCAAAACTGGTGGATCTCAGGTAGGGGGTCCCGAACTGTGTGTCTAAGTTCGATGGTAACAGGAGACAGGGGACACGATGTTTACCCAGGTTCGAGCCCTCTTGATGGAGGTAATAGCCTACTTACTGCTTGATTGATCTTGATGAATATGAGGATTACAAGAGTTGATCTACCACGAGATCGTAATGGCTAAACCCCTAGATGTCTAGCCTGTATGATTGTGATTGCCTCTACGGACTAGACCCTCTGGTTTATATAGACACCGGGGGGATCTAGGGTTGCACAAAGTCGGTTTACAGAGGAAGGAATCTTCATATCCGAATGCCAAGCTTGCCTTCCACGCAAAGGGGATTCCCATTCGGACACGGGAGGAAGTCTGCTATCTTGAATCTTCATGACCCATCAGTCCGTCCCACGTCACATAGCCCGGACACCCAAGTACCCCTTAATCCAGGACTCCCTCAGTTGCCCCTGAACCAGGCTTCAATGATGATATGTTCGGCGCATATATTGTCTTCGGCATTGCAAGGCGGGTTCCTCCTCCGAATACTCCAAAGTAGTCCTCGAACACAGGAAACATGTCTGACTCTGCAAAACAAGTACCACACGCAACCATATAGAGTATAATATTTTAGGTGTCCCATCGACTGACAACTTTTGTAGAGACACACCACGTCTTCGCCCGGTCATTATTTCGAACCATTTTTAGCCTCCAGCTCCACGTTTCGAGATGCGGTTTTCATTGGCACGTCTTGTCGAAGCAGAGATCAATTCCCCTTATTGCGGGATTCTCATCAATACAGATGTGAGTAATCCAACCGCGCCGTCTGCATGGCCCATGGGGATTAGGCGAGTTTTAAGGCGAGTGGGGAGGCGCTTGGCATTCACGGCCTTTATAAGAGGATAAAGATCCATTCTTTCACCCACGCCTTCTTCCTCTCTGCCCATCCGTTCTCGAGCTCCAGCACCCAAGCTTCCATCCTTTCCGCCTCCAAAAAGAACTCCGACCATGTCCGGATCTGGAACACAAGGCAAGTAGATGGCATCCTCTGTCACAGAGGGGAACATCACGGAGCTCCGGGAAGCGGGGTACTTGGCCCAAGGAATCGCCCACCGGCTTTCGGCCAAGGGGCAGATTGTCCCCACCTTGGAGCCCAACGAGAGGGTGGTATTTATCCCCCACTTCATCCGCAGGTTAGGATTTCCCCTCCACCCCTTCGTCCGTGGACTCATGTTCTACTACGGGATAGATTTCCATGATCTAGCCCCGAATTCTTTCCTCAACATCTCGGCATTCATTGTCGTGTGTGAGGCCTTCCTCCGCACCCCACCCCACTCCGGATTATGGCTAAAGAACCTGAATGTGAAGGAGAAAGTGGTGGATGGTCAACACACGGAGTGCAGAGGTGTAATGGTGAGCAAACTATACAATGTCACGTGGCCCACTGACACCTTTGTGGAAACCGTCAAGGGGTGGCAGAAGTAGTGGTTCTATGTCACTAAGCCCCGCAACACCACCTGGGCCGCGGCTCCTGAATACATGTCCAGACCCCCAATGCGGCTTACCTCCTAGCTTAAAAAGGGCCTAGACTGGTCGTCGTCAGACGAAATATCAGCGCTACAGGCGTGCATCAAGAGCATGGTGGACAAGAACATCAAGCTCGTCAATGTGATCCAGGTGATGCTTTTCCACCGAATCCTTCCCTGCCAAGGCCGGACTTCCCACCTGTGGGAGTTCGATCTGGCCAAGCACGAGACCTTGCGACGGTTCTTCGGCTCCACGCACGAAGATATCTGGAAGGTGCTTTTCAAGGCTAATCAGACATGGCCGCAGACGTCCGAGGACCACGTGTATGAACTGACCCATCTAGCCAGTCTGGTATGTTCTACATACTTCAAGGTATATCTCTTCCTGTGCATTCAAGGAAGATGTCTAAGTTTCTCCAGTTGTGTTTTCATAGCTGGATAAAGAGGGCGGAGCGGATCCAGTGTCCGGCTCCGTTGCCCGAAAACCCAGCTATCCCACTTTTGATGAAGATGCTGGTCTCGGCGCCCTACCAAGTGCCGGAGAAGAAGGCCACGAAGAGGGGCCAGGCGGAAAGAGGCGGCCTTCGCCATAAAGGCACTTCAGATGTGACATCCAAAGATGCTGAAACCCACTCCTCCGCCGCCACCGGGGACGACGAGGAGGAGGAAGAAAGCAACTCTCCCCCTGAGTGGAGGAATAGGCGTCCAAGAAGGGGAGGGTCTCCCTTGTGGATCACTCCATGTTGGACACTGATAGCAGCTCCGACTGGAGCCCTAGGGAGAAGCCCCTGGCCGAACCGTAAGTACTCAAAGGCACTTATACACACATATATCCAACTTCTTTACTTTGTTGTTCTAATATGTCGAATCATGTGCTGCAGTCTGGCCCACACCCACCCCCAACAATCCTTATCTTCGGGGAATTCCCTGGATCCAAAGGTGATGGACAGCGGGTCGCTTCTGGCGGCCTCCACTCCCAAGGCCGCAGACGACGCCGAGGTGTTGTCCCGAAGGACCTTCCCAGGCCAGGGAGAGGTACAGGAGGCCGTCAGGGTGGCGCTACAGGGTGATACCTCGGCCGCCTGACATATGGGGGAGCAAATCCCCCCTGGAGACTGGCGATGGGGGCCATGTCCAATTCTCCCCCAGCCGAATACTATTCCGGAGGCCCATATGGCTCCAGAATCAGGCAAGCAGCCTCCTTTGAAAGAAGGAGGTGCACCTATTCTGCCGGTGACCTCTGTCCATCCAGAGGCACCGGATACTCTACTAGAAGCGCTGCAAAATGCTTCCATTTTCGAGGAACACCGTATCCTTATGGGTACGGTGGTTGAGAGCATTCAGTCCGCTACGTGCGGACTGACCAAAGCCTGCACCAGCCTTTTAACAGGCTTTGAGGTATGTGACATAATTATGCAAAAAGGATGTCATAGTACAGAGGGTAGCCCCTGAGACTCCGTCCGGTATTTGAAAAGAAAAGCCGGACACACGATCAAATAATTTTCGCAGGAGACCAACCATATGTGTCTATCTGGATAAGCAAGTGTCAGTGCTAGCTCCGACCTCCAATCCCGCCGAAGTCTCCAAACTGAAGCTGGGTCTGGAGCGGGCCGAGGAAGAGCTCGGCCATGTGAAAACACAACTAGAGGACGAGCAAGGTATGCAATGGCCTATTCAGATGTAGAAAGATATGAATTGTTTGTGTTGATCATGTTATCATGATATTTCGCAGCTACGACCAAGGTGGAGACCCTCAAGAGCGTGTTGGCCGAGGACCAGAAGAGAGCGGCAAAGGAACAAGATGCCCGCGAAAAACATGAGGCAAGGGTCGGGGAGGTCCAGTCGGAGCTCCAGGACGCCGTAAAGAAATGCAAGTCCTTGGAGTGCAAGATTGCGAACCAATATTCCGAACTTGCTAAGCCCTACCAAAGCGCACGAGAGGCCCGGGTTGAAGCCCAAGGCGCCTTACAGGAAATCCAGCAGGCCAGGAAAATCGCGGCGGGTTAGGCCCTTGTTATGCAAAGCAAGTATTTGAAGAAGAGGTACCTCTTACTGACCTGGATTTGGAGTTCTCCAGGGGAGTTTGTGGATCTGCTGCGCAGTGTTACTGATGCCGCAGAGTTCTTCCGAGCCAAAGAGGTGAGCTCAACGGAGAAGCTGTTCTGGTCGCAATACCTTGCACAGAGCATCCGGTGCCCTTTAGCGATCAACTAAAATAGCTGACCGCACTACATACTGAATCGGTCATGAATGATTTGATAATCCATCTCCAGCTACTTCAGGCTCGTGAAGCGGCTGGTCGATACCTGCCCTCGGCTTGATGCATTCAAGCGGTCGGTCTGCATTGAAGGTGCGCGGATGGCCTTCGCCCGTGTCAAGGTGCAATGGGCGAAGATGGACGCCGTCAAGCTCGCAACCGAGGGACCGCCCGCGGGCAAGGAGCACCGCATGCCTGAGCGGTATTTTGATGATGTCCTGAAGGGATCCCGCATTATAGAGGGCCAGTATGCAACAGACATTATCTTTGAATGAGGACATTCATGTTATCCCGTCCTGTATTATCAAACAAAGCTTATTGTTTGTTGAAAATTTTGCCTCCTATGCGGCCATTTTATTAAATCTGAGAGTTGGCCAGTCGTCGGCTTCAGCTACCACGTAGGTAGTACGGAGGTGTTCGGGTTGGAACCTAAACAATCTTGATCCAAGAGTTTGATCCTTAAAGGAGGTGTTTAGCACAACGAACCAGGCAATCGGACAATGTGGCTTTAGCACCCTCACTTAGCCATAGGAGTTTGATAATAGAAATGTAGGCGCAACCCCTAGTTAGAATTTGTTAATCCGGACTAGGGTGTTGTAGACACCTGATCGGGTGGAGGCTGATCTGTCGCATAATGCGGAAAAAATCGCATGAGATTTGAACCTCCGAATAGTTGACCAGCTCTCACCGCATCATGACAGTCAGTTTTCGGCTTTCTCTACTGAGGTGTTTATCCGGATAAACCAGAAACACAATCACAGTAGTTCTCCCTTTACTACCCTAGCCGATAGGACAGAACATAAGGTAGCAAGCACAGGAACCGGGCAACCCAACTATTGTCCAAAGACGTGATTCAGAGCTGATGCATATAATACTAAAATTCAGGGTGCCGAACTATTACTGTAAAAAGTGTTCAGACTTTGTTGCCGTAGTATGGGCCGCAATGAAGCCCCTGCCGAATAAAAGCGTACCAAAGTGTACCGGCGCAATCGATAAGAAGATTGAAATAAAACAAAATAGTAAGCCAATGCCACATAAGTTGGGCCGCAAGCTGTTTCATTATAATTTGATTAATACATCAAAGCGTATTTGTACAAATAGTGTGAGAAGCAAAAGGGCTATTTAACATGCCGAGACCAAGGGGGGGCTACGTGCAGGTCCTGAAAACAAGCAGAGTGATCATCAAGAAGACCACCTAGAGATTCTGCCACACGTCTATGCTGCTTGCCACCTTGGTATATCCATCCTTCGAAAGGGTCGGTGATCAAGCCCTCGTGAGGGGCCTGTGGAAAGGAAAAGAAAAAAAATGAAAGGAAAAGTATGTGGGTCCGGGGAAGGTCGAGTCGTATTATGGACTATAATCAAGTTATGTCTCCGTCTATGCCCATAGTATTTTGGGTGCATAGTTATGTACGCGTGATACGTATGTCACCATTTTGTCGGGACTGGGACGGAGCCCGAATTGCTAGTCGAACTCCTAATGAGATGGACTGTAAAGCTGCGGAGTAGTCCGGAATCGTTTGACAGTGTCCGAGAGCTTGGCCCCTCAATAAAAGTTCTTCTTGATAAGGTCGCTCTGTACTTTCGCTACCAGGGCCGCGGTGTGCTCCTCGGTAAAGAGGGGGCATTCAGTGTTTCCATTGGCTATTATGACACCACGTGGTCCAGGCATCTTGAGCTTGAGATAAGCATAGTGTGGCAGTGCATTGAATCAGGCAAATGCGGTTCGTCTGAGCAGTGCGTGATAGCCACTACGGAAGGAGACGATATCGAAGATCAAGTCTTCGCTTCGGAAGTTGTCTGGGGATCCGAAGACGACTTCCAATGTGATTGAGCCCGTGCAGCGGGCCTCTACACCTGGTATTACTCCTTTAAAGGTAGTTTTTGTGGGCTTGATCCTTGATGGATCGATGCCCATCTTGCGGACTGTATCCTGATAGAGCAGGTTGAGGCTGCTGCCACCGTCCATGAGGACTCGCATGAGTTGGAATCCATCAATGATTGGGTCGAGGACCAGTGTGGCTGAGCCACCATGACGGATACTGGTCGTATGGTCCCTGCGATCGAAGGTGATCAGGCAGGACGACTATGGGTTGAATTTTGGGGCGACTGGCTCTATCACGTAGACGTCCCTGAGTGTGCGTTTGTGCTCCCTCTTGGGGATATGGGTAACATATATCATTCTCACCGTTTTAACCTCGGGGGGAACTTCTTCTGTCCCCTTGTGTTCGGCAGATGGGGCTCCTCATCGTCGTCCTCACTTTGAGACCCCTTCTCCTTGTTCTCGGCATTTAACTTACCGGCCTCTTTAAAGACCCAACAGCTTCTATTGGTATGGTTGGTTGGTTTATCGGGGTGCCATAGATCTGACATGGGCGATCGAGTATGCGGTCCAAGATGGATGAACCCGGATTGTTTCTTTTAAATGGCTTCTTCTGCTGGCCGTACTTGGAGCCACTGAATTCGGCGTTGACCGTCGTGTCATCGGTATTGTCACCGTTGCTTCGACGCTTGTGTTTGTTGTCGGGGCTTGCCGTTGCTATTTCTGGCATCAGAGGTGCCAGGTTCGCTTACGTTATTGTTGCTACGGGCTAGCCATCTATCTTCGCTCGTGCAAAAGCGGGTCATAAGTGCTGTGAGGGCTTCCATGGACTTCGGTTTTTTGTTGACCGAGGTGTCAGGCGAGCCATTCGTCGCGGATGCCATGCTTAAAGGCTGCTAGGGATTCTGCATCCGGACAATCGATAATCTAGTTCTTTTTAGTTAGGAACCTAGTCCAGAATTTCCTGGCTGAATCTTCGGGCTGTTTAACTATGTGACTTAAGTCATCGGCATCCGGAGGTCGGACCTATGTATCTTGGAAGTTGTCACGGAAGGCGGATTCCAAGTCCTCCCAGCTGCCAATGGAGTTTTCTGGCATGCTGTTTAACCAGTGTTGAGCTGGTCCCATGACTTTTAGCGGGAGGTATTTGATGGCATGAAGATCATCGCTACGGGCCATATGAATATGGAGAAGAAATTCCTCAATCCATACCGCGGGATCTTTTGTTCCATCGTATGATTCGATATTCACGGGTTTAAACCCTTCTGGGAATTCGTGCTCCATTACTTCATCAGTGAAGCAGAGAGGATGTGCGGCGCCTCTAAATCAGGACAAGTAGCAACGTAGCTCGGATGGAGTCCGTCTGCGGTTTTTGGCCCAGATGTGGTTATGCTTGTCATGCCCCGCTAGATAGCCGTCGTCGCGCGTCGGAGCACACCCATGTGATCAGTAGATCGATCGGGTATGACCTGCTCTATTTTGCAGGTCCTGCCGTAGTTCATATGTATATCCCCGAGCTATTGTTTCTCTACCTTTACAGTGAGGTAGTATGGGTGTTTAGTTGCCGTGCCACGTGGTGGTCGGTCAGCCGCGTTACGAGCTGATGGTACGGACTCAAGTGCCTCATCATTGAATTGAGGTAGCAGTTTGCGCTTCGGGTAACTTTTGGTTGGGCGCTCGAGGGCGTACTTCTCGGCTGCCAGGACATTAGTCCACCTATCGTTGAGTAGGTCTTGATCAGCTTGAAGTTGATGCTGCTTCTCTTTCAGGCTCCTTGCAGTGGGAATGAGCTGGTGCTTTAAAGCGCTCCTGCTTGAGGGGTTCCTGAGGCATGATAAAGTCTTCGTCACCGAGGCTCACCTCATCCTCGGAGAGTGGAAGATAATTATTGTCCTCCAAGTCTTCGTTTACGGCCTGTTCATCAGGGCTAACTTGCCCATCTTCCCGATCGTCCTATTCGGGGATTGGCTCGACGGGGTCTTCTTAGTCTTCAGCGTCTTCTGGGGTATTGTTATCTGTCATGCCGGTATCGCTGTCTTTTCCACGGCGTGATTTAGAGCAGCGCCGCAGACGTCGGCGATTTGGCTGTATCTCAGGAGGTTTATCTTCGACTCGATCTTTATCGTTATCGCCGTTACCCTCTTTGGGTGTATCTACCATGTACATGTCATACGAAGAGGTGGCCGTCCAACGTCCCGTAAACGTAGGGTTTTGGGCCTACTGTTCTCCGGCATCGTCGTCCATACCATCGATGTCTTTGGAGCCGTAATTGAGCATGTCAGTTAAGTCTTCGACAGTGGCTATGAAGTGGGTGATGGGTGGGAAGTAAAATTCCCCACTCTCAGCCCCTAGTCTGGGCTGGGCGTAATTCGGACGTTGCTCCTCTGTAATGATGAGGGATCACATCAAGTCCAGAGCCTCGCTTAAAGGTGAGGTTTGGCCAAGAAGAAGAGAGTCCGTGGAGTACGGTGGGAAGGAGACTCCTTGGCCGAGCTCACACGATGCTGACTCCGAAGGTTCGGAGCCAGTGTCCGGAGAAGTGTCCGGCTTCATGATGGTTGCTAGCGATACTAATTCCTCCGGACTTGCCCGCTATGATAAGCAGCTCGTCGAGGGTTTCTGGCTCATCGTAGAGGAGCTTGTGCTTGAGGAGGGTGCCTTCTCGGCATCCGGCTGTGAAGTACTCGATGGCCTGCACCTCGTGCACGCCCTCGCAGGAGTTCCAGAGCTCAGCCCAACGCATGAGGTAGTCGCGAGTCGACTCGTCAGGACCTTGCACGCACAAGGAGAGCTGACGAGGCTTGGGAGGACGCTTGTACATGCTGGTGAAGTTGTGGACGAACGCTTCGGTGAAGTCGACCCAGCTGTTGATGCTGCGGGGCTTCAGGCTGTTCAGCCATGTCTGGGCCGTGCCCTGGAGCATGAGCGGAACGTACTTTACGGCGACACGTTGTTGCCGTTTGCTATGCTGACAGCCGTGGAGTAGTCGACTAGCCAGTCTTCTGGCTTCACGGAGCCGGTATACTTGGGCGTGTCTCTTGGGAGCGTGAACCCTCGGGGAAAGGGCTCATCCCGAATGCGGGGCCCGAAACAAGGCGGACCCAGCTCGTCTTCTTCTTCCAGCGCCAGGGACCGGTGAAGTCGGTTGATCCGGTGGCGAGCGTCATTCTCTCCAACTCCCTCTCGGCGGCCAAGGCGGTCATCGAGGGTCGGATGGTCAACAGGCGGCGGGGAAACTCGCCTCTCCTTACGGGGAGGGGGAGGCGGACAGTCGTCCCGTCGTTCCACTACTCTCGGGCAGCCAGCTCGGTCGAGCTCTATGGTAATGCGAGTCCGACTGTGGCTGACAGCCGGCTCCTTGTCCTTTCTTCCTCGGGCGCCGCCAGTCGGAATTCGAGACATCGCGCCTTGATCTCGGTGCGGGTCATCATTGGGCCGCTGCGGCGCCTCCGTGCGGCAACTGGCCTCGTTCGCGTGGCGGCCGCGTCGAGGAGCCGCTGGACTCGCTCCATCATGAGGCGGCGTTCTTCGCCCTCAAAATTGTCCAACTCATTCGCCGCTGCCTGGGCGGCTTGAATGTTCTCCGATGGTGTAGCGTACACGGGGCGGCTAGCCCCAAACAGGTTGGTGATGGCTATGCCGCGTTGCTGGACAGCGCCAAGGCGGCTAGTCCCTGCCAGGGCAGGCGAGCCGCGAACGGCGCGATCCATCTCCCGCTGGTAAGCTTCTGACAAGCGTCTCATGCTGGCCAGCTTCTTTGCGCCTTCAACGAGCTGAAGGCGGCGCGCTTCAAACGTCTCTGCGTCAACGTCTTCCGAAATGGGCGCAGTTAGGTCTTGCAGCGCCGCGCCGAGTGAGTCGGGCGCTCCTCCGCCGGGGAACTCGTCATGACTGATGACTAGCACCTCAGGGACGGTGCTTCCGTCGCTCTTTGCGTGGGGGAGAGGTTTGTCGTAGACCACCATGTTGGTGGGGAACGCGTCTAGCGACGCAGTGTCGGAGTCGACCAACATAGGGTCGGTGGAGCCTACGGACTCCAAGTCTACGGTAGGCCCGCCGGAAACGTGGAGTTGATCGAGGAGGCCCGCGAGGAGGTTCTCGGGGCCGCCCATGCCTACGTCGGACGCAGGTTCGTCGGAGAGGCGGACCTCGCCAACAAGCTCGGCCAAGGAGCTGGCTGCGCAGGCGATCTCAACGCCGCGCAACGCGTCGATGCAAACTTCGTCTGGCGTGCCTGGCTTGCTGCGCTCGCCAGGGAGGAAAAGGGTTCCCGTCCAGAACAGATCTCCGGACGGCGGTGCACCAGGCCCCACGGTGGGTGCCAAATGTCGGGGGTTTGGTGCAACATATGCCAATGGATGGCTTATCATGGTGGGGGCGAGTAGAACGTCGCCGGTGCCTGGAAACGGGATGAGGCAAAGACATGCACGCCGGCGAATCTTACCCAGCTTCAGGGCTCTCCGGGGAGATAATACCCCTACTGCTGCTCTGCAGGGTCTCCGCATGATCACTATGGCCAAGTGTTTACACGGTCGCTCCTTGAGCTGTTTCTTAGAGGTAGGAGATGGCAAGGCTAGCTCTCTCCTTCTATCTGGTATGGTCTAGAGCTACTGGGTTCCAACCCTTTGCATGGGTGCCCTAGGGGGTTTATATAGGCCTACCCCCAAGGGTACAATGGTAATTTGTCTGGGCGCAGGCCCAACCGTCAGTGCCTCTGGCCTCTGACTTCTTCGCCGACTGGTGGGCCCCGCCGACTGGTCTAGTACGGAGCCGACAGGCCGCGTCCGCCGCAGGCGGGTCTTGCCGGCTGCTGATTACTGTAGCCGTGCTTCTGATGACGCGGGCTTGGTCATGGGGTCGTGGCAACAGTCCCGCCGCCTGGCAGGCGATCACTATTGCCACTCCCCATCACATCTTGATTAATGGTGCATGGGGCCCAGGGGAGGGCTCGGCCGACTCCCTGGGCCGACTCCTGACGGATCCGACTGGCGGTCCTCTCGCCGTCTCCTAGGGTCTCACTAACTGGTGGGACCTACTGCCCCCGGGCCATACAGACAAGCTGTCATGGGCGCATGACTCGGCACTGTGGTGCGGATGTCAGGGCCGGCCGGGGAACAGTGCCACGCCGCACGGAGATCTTCCTGGGTACGGCGTGCTGTGGCCATGCCTGCCCTTGGTAAGGGGCAGGAGTGGGCTTCACTGTAGCCACGCCCCTACCCCGTACCCTTCGGTGAGGTCATGGGTTTGTTGGAGTCGCCGGCTGACTCCCCAAAGCCGGCTTATCTGGAAGTCATCCCTGGGACTCGGCCGTGAGCGGGTAGTCAGCCGCCCTGCCGTCGACTCCTCAGGAGGCGGCTCTTCGTCCTAGGGTCTTGAGGGGCGCAGCCTGCCCCGATGTCTTGAAAGGTTATGGGACTCGGGTTGGCCTACCCGTGGCCCATTACTCCGACAACAAACACAAATCAAGTACTGAACAATAGTACTTACTACAGACAAGCAAAGTTGCACTAATTAAACTCTATAGACTATTTCTTGCCACAGACCAATGGGATGAACCCCGCATAACTGACTAGGCCGTGGACATTGTGAGAGATGTCTACCGACACCATCACAATCTCGTCAACCTTGGAGAACCTAACAGAGTGGTCTTTCCCCTCATAAACATGACGATGAAGATAGGTCACATCAGATTTGTCAGGAAGTTATACAAGAACCACACTGAAAGTGCAACTATCCCTGGGAGGTTTTGGTAATTCCTAACAACATATAGCTCATTGAATTAATGCTATTTTAAGATAAATATTTCAGGAAACCTTAATGATTGGCATGGCATGGATTAGAAAGTGGACCCCTCAAAATGCTAAGGACAAAAGATTGGCTCAAGCTCAAAGCACAAGACTCTACATTTTACTTTTAGTGATCCAAGATCACATGGAGTCCATAGGAAAAGCCAATACTATTAAAAGGGGGTGAGGTGTTTCTTAATGATTTACTTGCTCAAAATGCTTAGTGGTATGCTCCAAAAACCCTCAACTACTTTCTCATATCCACATATGTCCCATACCAAAATTCAAACTCGGCCCCACCGAAATCTTCTATCCGGCGCCATCGAGTTCACTTGACATAGCCACTGCCACAAACCCTAGTCACTTCGGTCTCACCGATAGGGATCTCGGTCTCACCGAGATGGGATTGCAACCTCTCTATTTCCCATCATAACGTTTCGGTCCAACCGAGATGAGTGATCGGTCACACCGAGATTGCAATGCAAACTCTCTATTTCCCCTTCGTAACGTTTTGGTCTAACCGAGATGAGCGAATCAGTCCCACCGAGTTTGCTTGGCCAACTCTTTGTTTGTCTATTACCAAAATCAGTCCCACCGAGTTGACATGTCGGTCCCACCGAAAACCCTAACGTTCACATTTTGAACAAAATAGGTTTGACCGAGTTCTATAATTCGGTCCCACCGAGTTTGGTGATTTGTGTGTAACGGTTAGATTTTCTGTGGAGGCTATATATACCCCTCCACCTGCTCTTCATTCGTGGAGAGAGCCATCAGAACATGCCTACAATTCCAACATCCATTTTCTGAGAGAGAACCACCTACAATTATGTTGAGGTCAAGATATGCCATTCCAACCACATAAATCTTGATCTCTAGCCTTCCCCAAGTGGCTTTCCGCTCAAATCATCTTTCTACCAAATCCAATCCTATGAGAGAGAGTTGAGTATTGGGGAGACTATCATTTGAAGCACAAGAGCAAGGAGTTCATCATCATCACACCATCTATTACGTTTTGGAGAGTGGTGTCTCCTAGATTGGTTAGGTGTCACTTGGGAGCCTTCGTCAAGATTGTGGATTTGAACCAAGGAGTTTGTACGGGCAAGGAGATCGCCTCCTTCGTGAAGATCTACCCTAGTGAGGCAAGTCCTTCGTGGGCGATGGCCATGGTGGGATAGACAAGGTTGCATCTTCGTGGACCCTTCATGGGTGGAGCCCTGCATGGACTCGCGTAACCGTTACCCTTTGTGGGTTGAAGTCTCCATCAACATGGATGTACGATAGCACCACCTATCATAACCATGCCAAAAATCTCCGTGTCTACATTGCGTTTGCTCCCTCCAAATTCCTCCCTTTACTTTCATTTGCAATTGTTTACATTCCGCTGCTATACTCTTAGAATTGCATGTGTAGGTTGATTACTTGATTTGTGCTAAGTTGCTAAAATCTGCCAAGACTTAAAATTGGGAAAAGGCTAGATTTTTATTTGGTCAAGTAGTCTAATCACCCCCCCCCTCTAGACATACTTTCGATCCTACAAGTGGTATCAGAGCTTTGGTTTCCATTTTCTTTGATTTCCATAGCTTTTGGTGATCATAGCCTTGGTTTCACAACCTAGGAGAGTATGGTGTCAAGTGAGGGAAATTACCACTTTAGAGGTCCTTACTTTGATGGTACTAATTTTGCTAGTTGGAAGCATAAGATGAAAATGCATATTCTTGGACATAACCCCGCCGTTTGAGCTATTGTGTGTATTGGCTTGCAAGATGAATTCTTTGATGGGAGGGAACCGAACCATGAAGCTACCGCGGAAGAGTTGAAGATGCTGCAATACAATGCTCAAGCTTGTGATATTATATTCAATGGATTGTGCCCAGAAGAATTCAACAAAATCAGCTATCTTGAGAATGTAAAGGATATTTGGGATACTTTGATTGATATGCACGAAGGTACTGACTCCGTCAAGGAATCCAAATTGGATGTGCTTCAAACTCAACTTGACAAGTTCAAAATGAAGGATGGTGAAGGTGTCGCTGAAATGTACTCTAGGCTTTCTCTCATCACAAAAGAGATTGCCGGCTTAGGGAGTGAAGAGATGGCCGATAAATTCATCATCAAGAAGATCCTAAGAGCCTTGGATGGAAAATATGATACCATGTGCACATTAATCCAAATGATGCCCAATTACAAAGATCTGAAGCCTACGGAAGTCATTGGAAGAATTGTTGCTCATGAGATGTCACTCAAGGATAAGGAAGAGCTTCACAACTAGTCAAGTGGTGCTTACAAAGCCTCATGTGATGCTCCCACATCATCAAGTGAGAAACATGCCTTCAATGAAGAATTGAGCCTAATGGTGAAGAATTTCAACAAGTTATACAAGAGTAGAAGCAAGGAAAGAAGTTCCAAGTGAAGGTCCTACAATGACAAAAGATCTTCAAGTCATGAACTTAATTGCTACAATTGTGGAAGACCCGGACACTACTCCAATGAGTGTACGGCTCCCTACAAAAGAAGAGAAGATTCTCCCAAAAGAAAGAGTAGGAGAGAAGAATCACCACCAAGAGAAAGAAGGAGTAGAGGTGACCTTTTTGAATGAAGAACATCACACAGAAGCAAGGATTCAGAGAGGAAGGACAAATCATCAAAGAGCCACACTAAAACAAGACATCAAGCTCATGTTGGTGAATGGGTATCCGGCTCCGACTCCGACGATCACTCCGAGAGAAGTTATCACTCCGACTCCGAATATACTCAAGATGAAGGTGTTGCCGGTCTAGCACTTGTGTCAACCAACTCCTACGACATATTCGAGTCACCAAATGAAGGAATTTGAAGATGATTCATGGCTAAAGGCCCAAAGGTATCACACCCCGAGTATGTTGATTTCAATAGTGATGAAGATGATTTGCTAGGTGATGATCATTTACTTGTTGACAACTCTAGTTATGAAAACTATGATGAACTTACCATTAATCATGCTAATCAAGATAAAACGAATGACAATGATGGGAAGGAGATTGAGCGTCTAACTAAAGAACTAAATACTCTTAAGTTAGCTCATGAAACTACCTTGGAAGATCATCGAGAACTTTTAAAGACTCATGAGAAGCTATGCTTTGAAAAGCTCAACCTTCAGCAAGAGCATGAGTTCTTAAAAGCAATCAATGATGATCTTCGCAAGAAAAGTTCTTCTGACATTGCCAAGCATTTACTCTTTTCTACTTACATGCCACAAGTTAAATCTAGCAACAAGAGTAAGAAAGATTCTTCTTCTAGTAGTAACAATAATCATGCTAAACCCAATGATGTTACTTCTAGTAGTTCTCTTGATTACACTAATGATTCTCTTAGCTAAGTTACACTTGAGCAAGAAAATAGCTTATTGAAGGGAATTATAGAGAAAGGTGTTTACAAGAGCCTTGCCGGAAGTAAGCAATTTGTGGAAATTGTACGCAAGCAAGGAAGACATCGGAAGAATCAAGGTGTTGGTTTTGAACGAAAGTTCAGTGCCAATGGAGTCGAGTGGGAAGAAGATAAATACCCCAAGACAAAATTTGTTCATCAACAAGAGAAGTATGATCCTACTTCTTTCCAAGGAACACAAGCTCAAGATGATCTTCCACCACAAGACCACAAGCAAAAAGGCAAGGACAAGCTTCAAGAGGAGATTGACCCTTTTTTGGAAGCTCCCAAAGCCTTGGTCAAGTGGGTTCCCAAGACTTCATCAAGTTCTACTTCATCAAGTACGACTACAACTCCAAGGATTCCCATCAAGATGGTGTGGATCCCGAAGAAGAACTAGAGTGTTCTTGAGGGTGACTCCACCAACATACTTCACTCTTAACATCTTGGCAAGGACAAGTGCAAACAACTTCCATATCTTGCACTAGTTCAAGGAGTCACAAACCCTCTTGTTGGTAAGACAAGGGACAAGGTAACCTAATGCATTCATGGACATTATCTCATGTGAATATCACTCTATGTCTATGGATATCCTTGGTAGTTCCTTGTGGGACTAACTCGTGTAGGTATTGAAAGTGCAACTCACTCCAAAAGATTGCTCCGAATGATGTACATCTACATTGAGCATCTACATCTTCAACACCTACATGAAGTCATCATCGATTAACCCCAAGATTGGTTCATCTCTCTTGGGGGGATATCACATCTAGGGGTAGCTTTACTCTAATCAATTGAGCTAAAGCAACTCTAATGTGTGTGCACAACAATGCTTTATGTAAAAGTGGCAACCCCACTTGTGCTTAAACGATGAGTATGACCTATGATCAAATGTTCTCATTTAACTCCTAAGTCAATATACTCATACATAGATGACCTCGTCATTGCCAAATTGCTTGATAGATGCTAGAGTGATTGTGCATGCTTTGTCACATATTTCATTTGTCATTTTATTGTGTGAGCATGTTGGATGCATATTTTACTCATTCGAGGACATCCATTTGTTGCTTTGATTGTTTGGCTTTTTCTCTTTTCCCAAATGGATGACAAGAATGCCTAAGAACTCCCTCTAGCTATATATGCTTTTCTTGTCTCAAACTCTATTCATGCTACATCACAAAGTTTGATCAAGTCAGATTGGAACCACTCTGTGCGAGGAGCACTTGGAGTCCCCGATTCGTCATAGACTTAAACTTCCAAAACCTCTGTGTATTTCGGTATGACCGAGTCATCCATTTCGGTCACACAAAGATCACTAAGTTGATCTAGGTTTTCAATCTCAGTGCAACCGATTTGAACTTTTCGGTCACACCGAGTTCCAGTAACCGCTTGCGATTCTGCATCTCAGTGCCACCAAGTTGTTCCACTCAGTCACACCGACAGGGTCGTGATATATAAACCCACGGGTGAGATTTTGGAAATTTCTTCGAAACCTCTTAGCCCGTGCGTATCCTGCTCTGCCGCCCTGGGTCTTCGGATCGTCTTCTCGCCGCCAGCGACCTCCCACCGTTGGTTTCCATCACCCTCAATGGAATTCTGCCCCTCCGTTGCCACCGTAGCAAACTCCGTCGAATTAGAGTACGAGTTCGATCCTTTGGGCTATTCTTTTACCTCTAATTCATAGCACATTGCTCTGCCATGATCATCACTATGTATGCAAACACTCTGTCTATTGAAAACATCTTTTAGGTTAGATTTGATTTGAAGATTTAGGGTTAGGTCTCCGCCGAACTCATCTCAGACTGATCAAATTGAAGAAATTGGTCTCACCGATTTGTCTTAGGCCATTGCACTTGCACTTTCAGTCTGACCGAAAACTGCAAATCAGTGTGACCGAGTTCGATTCTTTGTGAAACCCTAGCAGTCTCGGGGCCACCAAACTATGACTCGGTCTGACCGAGGTTTCAAATGCTTTGGTATCACCGAGGTTTCAAATCGGTAGCTCCGAAATGCTTTCTGTGAAGAACTAAAACTAAGTTTTTAAGTCACTTGTTTTGCAAAACTCGGCACTTTGTGATGCTCATCCACTCTACCTCATCCATATCTATTCACAGGGTCTGCTGTTAGTAAGTTTGTAGAGATGTCTGATCAAAGTGACAGTCAGAACAGGTCTAACGAACATGTGTAGATGAGTGAGGGCTCATATCCCTCTTGCACTTCTGATGATGGCAGCAGGAGCACACCAAGTAACTTGCCCAAAGCAACCACCAGGTCAAGGAAGAAGAAAACCTCAGATTCTGAAGATGTGGACTATGTGGCTGTTGAGGAGGAAGTCAGCTCCAAGAAGAAGGTGCTGAAGAAGGAATATGGCACAGCTGCAACAGCTAAGCGTGGCTTGCATAAGAAGGCCCCTGACAAGAGGGTGCCAACCTTAAAGGTTAGAGCCTCAACCGCTGAAACCTCCAAGCCAACTGGAGAGTCTGTTGGAGAAGGAAATAAGAGGAAGGAAAGGGTCAAGAAGACCACTGCCAGAGTGCTTGGTAGATCCTCCATTATGAGAGATCTATAATAAGAGGAAGATGAAGAGGATGCTGCACCAGCACCCAAAGCTGAGAAGCTTATGGGAGATGCTATAAAATCAGGGGCTGCTCCATCAAAGCCCAACACAGCTCCCAAAGCTCAAGCTCATAAGCCTCCAAAACCCAAGAGGAACACTAGAAGTATACCTGCTGAGGAAAAGAACAAAGCCCCAGTGCCTCAAGCTGAAGAAGAGGAAGATGATTCACTTGTTTTGAGGAAGTTGAAGCCCAAATTCTTGACCATAATGATGCTCATCCAGTAGCTGAAGACATGCGTATCAGAAAAGATTCAAGACTCAGATTGTGGAGATAGTCTGATCCTTATGCTGTTACGAGGAAGACTGCAGTTGACTACAGGTTTTATACAAAGGAACAACAAGACTTCTATGAGACTATTTTGCTTGGCAAGAAGCCCATTGTATGTGACATGAGATGGGTGGATTGGGAATACATCCAGGAGAATGAGGAAAACTTTCCAGGAGTTTATGACAGCTTCAAAGCATGTGGAGTAGATGACTTTGTTGGACAGAAGCTCACAAAATGGAATGATGAGCTGATCATGCAGTTTTACTCCACTGCTCACTTTTACCCAGATGGGGATGTAGGGTAGGGACCCTAATCGGCCGATCTTTCATGAAAGGAGCGGATCCTGCGATGAACACGAAGAACACAAGGAGGGAAACGAGGGGAAAATCACATGGGGAACAAAAGAGAACACTCAAACCAACAAGTATGATCACACATGCGCTAGATCCAAGAACACAAAGGAAGATACAAGACCCAAAGTCAACAATGGATGATACAAAGGTAACCGATCTTCTCCGTGAGAAGGTCTTGATGTTATTCTACGCAAGCAGGTCTTGAATCCAGAGGGATCTTCTCCGTAGAGGCCGCGGTCTCTCTCGTGGAGTAGATCCAATGTGGATGAGCAATGCTCTATCTCTAAATATGAGCTAAACCAATGCTAACACTAGAAACTTGGACGAGGTGGAGTATATATAGTCTAGGGGGCGAAGGGGTACCCGGGCATCAGCCCTTACATTGTGCGCAGATAGGGGAGGCCGGACGTCCGGGCGTCGGGCCGGATTTCCGGGCATTTGCGGAGGGACGGATGTACGGGCTGTGGATGCCGGATGTCTGGGCTGGTGAAGCTGACCATGTCGCCCTCGGGAAGGTGGTGTCCGGATATTCGGGCTCGAGGCCGGATTTCCGGGCCGGATGTCCGGTCTGGGGCAGGATATCCGGGGCATGTGGATGCACGACGGCTGGTAGGCTGTTGTGGTCAAAGTCTCCAGCGTCCGGATGTGCGGGCTTGGGGCCGGATGTCCAGGTCGTGGAGCTGCCTTCTTCTCCTCTCGGTGTTCCTCTTCATCCGTGAACTTGGGGACTTGTACATCTTCATGTGCATCTTCGGGAGGGTCCTCTTGGTACCTAATCATGCACAACAACTCGGACTTAGGTAGTAGCCATGTCTCATGCATAGAAAGTGGAATTTCGGAGAGGAGAGAGTTCACCTTATGTTTGATAGCCTTCGCTCGGGCTCTTGTCATTGGTCCAATTGGTGTCTTAGGGGACGTTGGTAGGTCCGCATCATCTCCCCTCCTTTGGGATGCTCCGCATCATCTCCCCTCCCTTGGGGAAGATCCGTTGTCGGATCAAATTCTTCATCACCTTGGAAGGGCGAGAGGTCCTTGACATTGAAGATATCGCTCATGTTGTACTTGTCGCAGGGGAGGTCGATCTTGTAAGCATTGTCGTTGTAGCGTGCAAGCACCTAGAAGGGTCCGTCCGCTCCTGGTCGAAGTTTGGACTTGCGTTCTTGGGGAAAGCATTCCTTGCGAAGGTGTAGCCACATGAGATCACCAATGTTGAAGACCATGGGGTGCTTGTTGATGTTGAGCTTGGTCGCAAGTCGTTGTACTGGGCGCTCGATAGTATGTGTTGTATCTTCATGCACCTTCTTGAGATGAGTCACACGTGCACTTGCGTCCAAATTGATGCGCTCTTGGAGTGGTAGAGGGAGAATGTCCAATGGGGACAAAGGGTTGAATCCGTAGACGACCTCGAAGGGGGACTTGCCTGTTGTTGAGTGTCTTGCGCGGTTGTAGGAGAACTCGGCGATAGGTGGACACTCCTCCCACTCCTTGATGTTCTTGTTGCTGAGTACTCGAAGTAGAGCGGAGAGTGTGCGGTTGGTCTCCTCCGTTTGGCCGTCGGTTTGAGGATGGTAAGCCATGGAGAAGAGTAACTTGATTCCGAGTTTGGCGCATAGGGTCTTCCAAAAGTAGCTTAGGAACTTGACGTCACAGTCCGATACGATCGTCTTTGGGACTCCGTGTAGACGCAATATTACCCTACAAAAGAGGTTTGCAATATGTGAAGCATCGGTCTATCTTGTTGCAAGGAATGAATTGTGCCATCTTGGAGAAACGGTCCACAACGACAAATACCGAATCCTTCCCATTGCGAGTCCTAGGCAATCCAAGTACAAAATCCATGCTAATATCTTCCCATGGTTGGTATGGAATTGGTAGAGGCATGTAAAGACCATGGTATTCAGCTTTAGACTTAGCTTTGCGACATGTAGAGCATCGGTTGGTGAAGCGGTTAACGTCACGAAACATCTTGGGCCAATAGTAGTTCTTTGAGAGCGTCGCGAACATCTTGTGTCGTCCAAAATGTCCCATTAAGCCTCCTCCATGAGATTCCTGCAAAAGCAACAAACGAAGAGAAGACTCAGGGATGCAAAGCATGTTATCTCTTATAAGATATCCATCTTTGATGTAATAGAGTTCCCAAGAGGTGTGCGTCAAACACCTGACATAAGGAGTAGCAAAAGTAGGATCATGCTCATACAAGTCATTTATCTGCTCAAAGCCAATTACATTCAACTCAAGTTGAGTAACAAGCATGCATATGCAGGAAAGGGCATCCGCCACAATATTTTCTTTACCTTTAATGTACTTGATGACATAAGGAAAAGATTCAATAAATTCACTCCATTTAGCATGACACTTGTTCAACTTGGTTTTGCCCTTAAGATACTTGAGCATTTCATGATCGGTATGAATGGTAAACTCATGAGGGCGAAGATAGCGTTCCCATTCGTGCAAAACGCGGACTAAAGGATATAGCTCTTAGTCGTATATGGGGTAATTGAGTTGCGCGCCGGAGATTTTCTCACTAAAGTAAGCTATGGGGCGCTTCTCTTGCGTTAACACACCTCCTATGCCATTACCACTAGCATCGCAATGAATCTCAAAGGGTTTTTCAAAGTTGGGTAATGCAAGCATGAGAGCATGAGTAAGCAAATTCTTAAGCTCATTGAAAGCGGTATCTTGGGATGATCCCCAAACAAAAGGCACATTCTTCTTGCTCAAAGCATGCAAAGGCGAAGCAATGGTGGTAAAATCTTTCACAAAGCGACAATAGAAACCCGCAAGGCCAAGAAAGCTACGCACTTTTTGCAAATTGGTTGGTTGTGGCCAAGTCTTAATAGCATTGATCTTGGACTCATCAACATGAACACCCTTGGAAGAGACAACAAACCCCAAGAAAACGAGCTTGTCAACGCCAAAAAGGCATTTCTCCATATTAGCATAGAGATGCTCTTTTCAAAGAGTTTGTAAAACGTTTTGGACATGGGTGACATGCTCTTTGAGAGACTTGCTAAAAACAAGGATATCATCGAAGAAGACCACAACAAATACACCAATATAAGGGCGAAAGACATGATTCATAAGACGCATAAAAGTACCCGGTGCTTCCGATAGACCCATAGGAATGACTAACCACTCATACAAGCCAAACTTGGTTTGGAAAGCGGTTTTCCATTCATCACCCTCTTGTATGCAGATTTGATAGTAACCACTCTTAAGATCAATTTTGGAAAAGATAGTGGCACCACTAAGCTCATCAAGCATATCGTTAAGGCGTGGGATGGGATACCTATAGAGAACGGTAATATAATTGATAGGTCTATAACCGGAGCACATGCAAAAGCTACTGTCTTGTTTTTGCACAAGAATGACCGGAATGGCACAAGGACTCAAACTTTCACGCACATATCCATGGTCTATGAGATGCTTTAGTTGCCTTTGTATTTCTTTGGTTTCTTCGGGGTTGACGCGGTAGGGAGCTTTGTTCGGAAGAGGTGCTCCGGGAATGAGGTTGATGCGGTGCTCGATGCCTCGTAGTGGAGGTAGTCCCGGAGGTAGCTCGTGAGGGAAAACATCGTGAAATTCCTGCAAAAGAGAAGACAACACTAGAGGAAGAGTGTGAGAAGTGTTAGCTTGTGGTTCATTGTCCTTGCACAAAAGGACGTAGTGTAGGACACTAGATGGGTTCTCACATACTCCTATTATCTCACTTTTGGTGGCAAATAGGACTAAGTTCTTCTTTCCGCTCAATGTGGAGGTGATCGATTTGGGCTTGTGGCGCTCACTCTCGTTTTGGTGGCTCTCTCTCTCACTATGATCTCCACGATGGGTGGCTTTCTTGTCGGCGACAACTTGGCTTGGAGACATGGGACGATGTACATACTCCTTGCCCTTCATCTTGAAGATGTAGTGGTTCGTTCGGCCATTGTGGATGACTCCTCTATCAAATTGCCAGGGGCGTCCAAGGAGAAGGTGGAAAACGGTCATTGGAATGACGTCGCACTCTAAGGTGTCTTCGTAGGCGCCAATTTTGATGGTGACTTGTACTTAATGCTTGACTTGGATAGTGCTGGAGTCGCTAAGCAATTGCACTTTGTATGGATGTGGGTGCTTCGTCTTGGAAAATTGGAGCTTGGAGCAAAGTTCTTCACTTGCGAGGTTATCACAACTCCCTCCATCGATGATGACCTTGATGTAGCGTCCATTGATGCCAGCCTTGGTGTGGAATATGTGGCATATTTTGTCTTCTTCTTGGTGATGTTGGAGAATCAAGACCTTGGAGATAACAAGAGCGGGACTTGAATCGTCATCATCGCAAAAGACTTGTTCCTCTTCATTGTTCACTTGTCGGTGCATGGCGACGTGCTCAAGAGCATCCATTTCTCCTTCACTCATCGAGTCATAGGTGCCATCGTCGTTGAGGATCATGGTCCGCTTGTTGGTGCACTCATAGGACTTGTTGCCTCGGCCTCCGCATGTGAAGCATTTGAAGGAACTTGTCTTGATGGTCTCATCGGTGGGGGTTTATGCTGATAAAGCTCTCGGCTTGCAGTTGCTTGTTGTAGCAGGATGACTTGGAGTTGACGAAGCTTTCTTGGAAATCGACTTGTCGACGTTGATTGTAGAAGGCTTGGTAGACGGTGTTGGAGTCGTTGAAGCTTGGGTGTTGGAGAAGCCGTATGACTTGGATGACAACTTGGCATACTTTTAATCGTCTTGCACTTGACGTTCCGCTTTGGTATCTTGATGCACTAGCTCGATGAGGTTCGAGTATGGTTGGAATTCGGCGATCTTCCTGATAGGATGGTTGAGTCAATTCAACAAACGTGCCATAGTTTGCTCATCATCTTCTGTGACATTGGCTCGTATCATGGTAATCTCCATCTCCTTGTAGTACTCGTAAACGCTCTTGGTTCCTTTCTTGAGTAGTTGGAGTTTCTTGAAGAGATCGCAGTTGTAGTAGGTAGGAACGAAGCGTGCTCTCATGGTATCCTTCATTTGTGCCCAAGTAGCGATGGGTGGTTCACCTCTTGCCTCTCGGCGCTCGATAACTTGTTCCCACCAAATGAGGACATAGTCTCGGAACTCAAGGGATGCCATCGCGATCTTCTTCTCTTCTTCATAGTTGTGCAAACGGAAGATTTTGTCGACCTTCAATGCCCATGAAAGGTACTCTTCAGGATCGTTGCTTCCATTGAACTTGGGCATGGTGAACTTGAGCTTGTCGTAGTGTTGCTCTTCATTCCGTGGGGGTCGGGGGATGATGACGTCCATGTTGTCGATGATTGTCAAGCTCGTGTTGCTCTTGGTGAGGAGGGTTGTTAACCTCATGTTGCTCTTGTCGTGGAGGATTTCCATTGTCGTCATTGTCGGCGTTCTGGGAACGGGGGTCCCCAGACTTGCCTGCCTGCGGCCTGCGGCGTGGCTCAAAGGGGGGCCCAGCGCGGCCCATCTTCATCAACACAGACCCAAGACCCTCGCGAGGGGCCAAGCCTCACGAGGCGGACGACACGGAGCTTCCTCAGTCACGGCCTCATCAGGCTGGCTCGCGAGGAGGCGGAGAGATCAAGGCGGGGTACCTCACGAGGTGCCCGTGACGCAAGCCTTGATGACCAAGGGCGCCAGGCGGGCGCCAGCCCGCGCAGTGTCCTCCTTTCCTCTTTGGTGCGAAGGGAGCAAGTGTAGGCGAGAGCATCAAGCAAAGGCACCCGTTTCGGTGCAACGAGGCCAAGACCAGCCCAACAGCAGGGAGGAAGTCATTGTGGAGCCCAAGCCAGCATCACCACCCGATCGTTTTGCAGGCGAGGACCAACTTTAGTCAGGATAAGTGTACCAGATGTTCCCCTTCAAAATGGCCAATTTTTGGCGCCCTTCCCCCTCAATATTTGGGAAGTCCCAGGGCCTTTGCCTATAAATAGGACTAGCCACCCCCAGGGTAGAGAGGATCGGCCAATCCAGAAACAAGCTGGGATCGGATCGAGTAGCATCACGCAGAGAGAGAGAGAAGGGTGGCTGAACACCTCCTAGCAGTTTATCCCCCAGCCAAGAACAGACCCTCGCGAGGCTGTGCTTCCTTGTATTGCTCATCATCATCAGCCCAAGAGGCAATCCACCACACCACAAACTAGAGTAGGGTATTACACCACAATGGTGGCCCGAACTAGTATAAACCATGTGTCTCTTGTGCTATTCTTTCCATAGCTTAGATCTTAGCGTGGTGGTGGGGTGCAGGTAGGTAGAAGGCGAAATCTCCACACGCACCCCAGTGTTCGAACCTCAAGGGTCTGCCGGAACCCGAAATCCGACATTTGGTGCGCCAGGTAGGGGTGCGCCGGGATTCGTCTTCCACCGCCCCGTTCTCCTCCGACCATCGCGTCCATGTCTGACGCTCGTCGGGCCCGCGCCGAGAGCTGAGCCGCTCTCGCTTCCCGCATCGCCCAGGCGGCTCCTGTCGGCGGGCATCCTCGCCGTTCCCTGTCACCTGCCGTCAACGCCGCCACCGGCCAAGCGGGAAACCAGCAGCAAGCGTCGTCTCAGCATCCGTCTGTGCGGCAAGACGGCCGCACCGCTACTCCCTCGCTCACCCCAGCTGGTTCTTCGTCCCACGCGCTCCACGCACCCATGGAGGCTCGAGTTGCGCTCATCGCGGCAAACGAGCTCCTGCGCTACCTTCCCGTTGACGATGTCTACGAAGAATGGCTCGACCGCGTCGCCGAGCTCGTCCGCGCCATGGGGGGGCTCTCCTGCGCCGTCCGTTCCGCTGCACTGCACCCCGCCCTGCGCGGACGACGAAGCTCCGGGTGCGCCCCAGCCACCTCCTCCTCAAGAAGGCGCCCAGGCCCCAAGGCGCATGGCCCCTGGGCGGAACCCGATCCGCCAGGTGCCAGCGCAGCAAGAGCAGAGCTGCCAAGAAGTCCCTCGCCCGCAAGAAGCTGCCCGGGCGCTCCCTGCTCCAGCACGTCGCGGCCATGCTCCTGCTCCTGCATGTCAAGACCCCGCGCTGCTCCCAGCTGCAGCGCATGGGGACCTGCAAGACCAAGCTCTCCATCACCCAAGGCCTCCTGTGGCCACAGCAGGCTGCCGTGCCTTCACCACCGAGCTACGTAGCGTCGCGTGGCCCGGCAAGTTCAAGCCAGACCTGCCTCCTCGTTACGACGGCACGGCCAACCCTGCGGAGTTCCTCTAGCTCTATGAGCTGGGCATCGAAGCTGCCAATGGAGACAAGAAGGTCATGGCAAACTGGTTTCCCATGGCGCTCAAGGACGGGGCCCGCACCTGGCTCCTGAACCTAGCTCCAGGCACGATCTCCTCCTGGGACGAGATGCGCACCCGCTTCATCGCCAACTTCCAAAGTACTCTCGACCCGCCACCCGCCGTGAGCGACATGCACCACATCAAGCAACAACCCGGAGAGACCCTGCAGAAGTACATCCAGCGCTTCAACAATGCACGCCTCAAGATTCCCAAGGTGACCGAGGAGGCCATCATCTCAGCCTTCTCCGACGGCATGCGCGACGTCAAGATGAAGGAGGAGCTCGCGATGCATGAAGACCTGTGCACTTCTGTCGGATTTCGGGTTCCGGCGGACCCTTGAGGTTCGAACACTGGGGTGCGCGCGGAGCTTTCGTCTCCTACCTACCTGCACCCCTCCGCCTTGCTAGGATCTAAACTAAGGAAAGAACAACACAAGAGACACAGGGTTTATACTGGTTCGGGCCACCGTTGTGGTGTAATACCCTACTCCAGTGTGTGGTGTGGTGGATTGCCTCTTGGGCTGATGATGATGAACAATACAAGGAAGAACAGCCTCGCGAGGGTCTGTTCTTGGCCGGGGCGATGAACTGCTGGGAGGAGCTCAGTCGCCCTTCTCTCTCTCTCTCTCTCTCTCTCTCTCTTTCTTTTTGCCCTTGGTCCTCTATCCCTGTCTAGCGGGTGGCCGGTCCTATTTATAGGGGCCCTGGTCCTCTTCCCAAATATCGAGCGGGAAGGGAGCCAACAATGGCGGCCTAATTTGAAGGGGGACAGCTAGTACTAGCTATCCTGACAAAAGTAGTCTTCGCCTGCACAAAGCTCCGGTGATGACGCCGTCTTGGGCTCCACGGTGACCTCCCTCTCGTAGTCCTCCTGGTCTTGGTCTCGTTGCACCGAAATGGCAACCTTTGCCTGATGCCTCAGTACTCCGCGGCTGCTCTTGCCACCTTTGCACCAAAGAGGAAAGGAGGACACTACGCGGGCTGGCACCCGCCTGGCGCCCTCGGTCGTCGTGGCTTGCGTCACGGGCACCTCATGAGGTACCCCGCCTTGATCTCTCCGCCTCCTCGTGAGCCAGCCTGACGAGGCCATGCCTGAGGAAGCTCTGCGTCATCCGCCCCGCGAGGCTTGGCCCCTCGCGAGGGTCATGGGTTTGTGTTGGTGAAGATGGGCCGCGCTGGGCCCCCTTTTGAGCCACGCCGCATGCAGGCAAGTATGGGGACCCCCGTTCCCAGAACGCCGACAGTAGCCCCCGGGCACAAGGCGCGCTCGGACTTGGCCGTGCAGGGAGGCAGAAGGGCAAGAGCGAAGCGCCACGGGCCCTAACAGTCTGCGGCCTTGGGCGCCGCGTGGCGGTTGCTTGGACGTGGGCGCCTTAGCAACCGCGCGAGTTGATTAAGGAGCGGCACCCACCTAGGCTTTGCTCCTTGCTTTCCCCGGTTGCTGCTCAGATCCCCTTTCTTGCGCCTCTCCTTCCTTCCTCCGAAATTTCCAGATCCGCTCTGACCGTGTGACCTAGGAAGCCATGGCGCCTCGCCAGCCCCCGGCCGTAGCTTGTTACTCGTCCGCCCTGGACCCGCCGAACGTGTCGGAGGAGAGCCTTGCCCGGTTGTGCCGGATGGCGACGACGCGGGGCGTCAACGGGGCGAATATGTCTAAACCAGGCTCCGCCACCCCTGAGGGTCAAGGGAGCACCTTCTATCCGCTCTTCGTAAGTGCCATTGCTGCTGGCCTAGTGCCTCCCTTCTCCGAGTTCTTCTTCTCTGTCCTCCGCCACTATAAGCTGCAAGCCTTGCATCTCCACCCCAACTCCATCCTTCTCTTGGCAATCTTCGCCTATTACTGCGAGGCTCACGTAGGGGTGCAACCCTCAGTGGCCTTGCTGCGCCACTACTTCTACCTCCGGACCTCTCGCGGTACTGCTTCCGCGTGCGCGAGCTTCGTCGCGTACGGTGGCGCCATTGCCATTTCAAACCCCGGGAAAAGGATTGAGGGCTTCAGGAGCAAGTGGGCCTTGGTGGATGCTGGGCGCATCCACCCTCGGCTGATCTTGCCAATGGAGCAGCCCACGAGCTCTAGCAATTGGGGTCGAGTGGAGCTCACGGACCCCCGCGCGAAGCTGATGTTGGAGAAGATGGACGCGGATCTGAGGCCGGCCAATACGGCGGCGGCAAAGCTGACCAGCGCGTCGCTGCTGAGGGAATTCCTGGAGCACCAGCTAGCTCCACTTCCGTAGTACTCACTTCCGATGTGGAGGCCCCGTCCGAGCCCCACGGCCTTATCCGACGGTGATCTGGCTACTGTCCTCCAATCTCTGGTCGGGGGCGATGTGGCGAGGTCGGCGGGCGCTCCTACGCCCTTGTTCCTTCGCGACGACTGGGAGCGGGTAGTGGAGCCCATGCCCGTCTTCAACGCGGATGGGCCCGTGCCCATGGAAACTACCGAGGAACCGGTGGATGTGCCCTCCGACGACTCCAGCGAAGAGGAGGAAGGAGGGGAGCGGGAAAGAGGGCCTGACTCTGAGGCAACTGACGGAGAGTCGAGAGCTCCCCTCCCCGGGCGCAGGTCCCGCGTTCTCCGCCTCTCTCCGAGCGATGACGATGAGGATGACGATGAGCAGGATGGCGGGAGCTTGCCCCCGATCCCGAAGAAGGACAGGACCGGGCTGATCTCCCGCGGGCCTGCCCCGGCCCCGGGGCGGACCGAACCTTCCGCTTGCAAGCTTCCCGAGGTTGACCCTTCCAGCCGGCTTTCAGGATTCAAATTTGGCCGGAGGCCGCTTGAGCTCGCCGGCGACGACCCGTAAGCATTTGATTCCTGTCTTTATCTCTTGCTCTGCTGCTGAGGCTTGACGTCTGCATCTCTTGGATAGGCTGGCGCCCGCAGCAAAGAAGCCGAAGGGGGCTCCTGAGGTTCCATCCGTGGCAGCCCCTCTGCCCGTGAAGGAGGGTGACCGCGACGCACAGGCTTCTCCTGCCCGGTCGTCCTCGCGAGGCCTGGCTGAGCCGGCTGGGGCGAGCTCAGCCCCCACGGCCCAAGTGGCTCCTGAGGTGCTCTCGCCTGCCGCTGCCACCACAGCTGTCGGTGCGCGGCAGACTCCGCCTCAGGATGCTGCAGCCGCGCTGCCGCCTTCTCCTCCTACTCCGCCGACTGCTGTCTCTCCGACTCCTTCTGCCGTTCTGGATCATGCTGTTGCTGAGCGGGACCGACTGCGGCAGGATCTTCTTGGCGCCGAACCCCGCTTGGTGGCCGGGCGCTTGGAGCTGGCTTCAGGATGGGTTCGCTCTGACGCTTTGATTCGGGCGGCGCTGGTCCAGGCCTCGACGGCATGCGAGAAGCAGGCTGTCCTTCAGGTGAAGGCTGCTTGTGACGCAGCCCTGGGGGAGGTGGTCATCGTCCGCGGTCGCTGCACGGCGCTGGAGGACGAGTTGCAGGGCCTGCGGGACCAGCTCGTGAAAGAGGTCCGCCTTCGCCTAGAGCAGGAAGAAGGTGTGAAGGCTCGCGAGGCGGCCGTCATGGAGAGGGAGGTCAAGCTCAGGAAGCGCCGCGACCGCCTAGGCGCGCTGGAGCAGGAGTTGAGGGCGAGGAAGGCCGAGCTAGACGACAAGGCCCTGGTTCTTGCCGAGGACAGCGTGGCCTTCACGGAGATGGAGGCGAAGGCTCGCTCCAAACTGAGGATGCTTTACGACAGCGGCCTGGAGAGCCCGCTGGCTGGCGCCGAGGACGGCCCCGCCAAGCTGCTTCCCTTCCTGGTTCGCGCTCTTGAAGATGTCGCCCTTGGCCTTGGCCCCACGGCGGAGGCCGAGGCGCGTGTCCTGTCTTCTGCAGCACTGACGCGGGTGCTCACCCACATCTACCTTCGAGATCCTGATGCCGACCTCGACGGCCTGCTGGAGCCAGTAAGCGGCGAACGTGCCGCTGCCGCTGCCGAGGCCGTCAAGCGTCGCGCAGAGGTTCTGCTGGGGATGTTCCGGGCCTTCAGCACCAAGCCGAGGCAAGGCGCTGCCGACCCCGCCGCTCCATGAGGCGAAGCCACTCCGCGCTGCTCCCCCGCCGACAAGTGGCTCTGTTGTGGCTCGTGTCCTTCTTTTAATTCCTACACATGTATCGTGCCTCGAGGAGGCGTTTAAACTTGCATTTGGTATCGAGATAACAGTGTGGACTATAATATTTGCTTTTGAATTCCTTGAATTTACGCTTTTCCTTCCTACTTGCTTATGTTCTACGCCGGCAGAGCCCGGCCCCGCGCATACCTCACCCAGCATTAGCCCCGACCGGAAACCAGGACGGGACCAAAGGAGTGAGGGGCTACGTGACAAGTTAGGCTCCTGAGTCGCGATGCTCAGGAGTCCCCCTTGGCGCACGAAGAGCAAGTAGGGAGGTGTGATGCGGGTGGATCTACCGTTCTACGTCATAAGAGCCCGGCCGCGCGCGTGCCTCACCCAGCGCTGGTCCCGACCGGAAGCCAGGATGGGGCCACGGAGTGAGAGGCTACGTGACCAGTTAGGCTCCTGAGTCGCGATGCTCAGGAGTCCCCCTTGACGATCAAGCGGCCTTCGTACCTTGGCTCCGCTCGGGGAGAGATGCGCGATGAACCAAGCCCGGGGGGACCTGGCTGGGTGGCGTGCGTCTGGGTGTGACCCAGGCGCAGCCCTCGTGCCCAGCCCCCTCGCGCGGCACTCCCGAGGGGAGGCGTTACGATGAGGCTAGACACTGAGCTCTGGGCTCCTTGAGGTTGATGCGGCCCGGGGGCCACCCTCAATTGTTTATCACCAGCGCAGACCATAGTGCTACCGTATGTGTCCGGGCGTAGCGCTCCTCGGCAGTGTCGTCAGCCAGCACGGAGCATGGTGCTTCCACTGGTACGTGGGAGGGGGCCCCCCTCCGGGAGGAGCCCCCGGGGCGTGTACAGCCCCGCCCTGACACGTGGCTGGCACGGTAGGGCCTGGCGAGGTGTATCTGGGCACCCGTGAGCCAGCGCGGGACTCACGGGGCCCTACCTCTAGGCAGGTTGCGCCTGGCACTAGGCCTTATCTTGTGATGCGTTCCTTCATATTTGGTTAGATGTCGGCACTCTATGTCCCCGGGTCCCAGCCCTCGAGCTGGTCTCAGCCGTCGCTGGTATGCCAGGTTGCGATGCCATGGACAAGGCCAGAGGGTGAGGGCTGGAGAGCCAGTAAGAGCCCTGAGTCGCGATGCTCAGGTACCCCCCTTTAACATGCAAGTGGTTGGCATGGAGAAGAAGAGGTGCCGTGGACCGGCATCAAATAATCAAGCATGGTGGGTCTAACGCATAATCGGAAATAAACGCAAATGGGATACATGCCACTGGGCCTGGCCCGAGCGGCTTGGGGATCATGCAGCCTGAGGGGCGCCCCCAACAAGGTAAGCTAACAACATGGAATAAAAAAAGGGATACACACCGTAGGGACGGACCCATGCGGCCTGGGAATAATGCAGCCCTGGGGGGGCGCTCCCAGCTGGAAGTAAAACTAGAAAGGTGTTACCCGATGATGTTGAGGACAAAGGAGCGTTGATGTAGCAGGCTCGGTGGGCTGCGGGAGCCGATCCTCATGAGCCCCCAGGCCTAGGGGCCTCGGGAGGCTCCGGAGGCGCTGGCAGCTCCTCGCGGGCCATCTCCATCCCTGCTAGGGCAGCGGAACGCCTGGCCTCTCGTGCTTCCGTGATGCCCCTCATGAGGCGCTGGTATGCGTCAGCGGCGCTCGGCAGGCCGTAAGGCATGCGAACGTAGCTGTGGGGTGGGCCTCCGTAGCGCCCCACTCGCGAGGGCCAGAGGCGCTCTAGAGAGGCGACTCGGTTGAGCCCTGGTATGTCGATGCAGACGCGCAGCCCACCATCCTCGCCTGGATGGGGAGCCACTACTAGTAGGCGGCGGCCGTCTTTCATGAGTCTTGACTCCTGTAGCTCCTGAATGACCTTGCTGATGAACTCCTGAGGGTCTGGATCTCCTTGCCTTGCTCCTTCTTGAGGGAAACGTGCTTCTAAACACGCCTCCATGTGGTGCCCAAGCGCCTCCCTCGTGACCCTAGATAGGTCGGTGGCCCTCCAGGGGAGAGCCCCCGAGCCCTGCCTGAGGAGGGCGGTGGGCGCGCTTTCCTATGCGATGGAAGGAGGTTCCCCCTGGGCAGGCATGGGCCTAGAGGGGCCTGCCTCCTGAGTGGTCGGGCCGGACGATGTCTTCTTCTTCTTAGGGGCGGTCTCGGGAGGCCTCCTGCTTCCACGATCCGGGTCTTCCAGTGACGCGGCCTGAAAGGCTTGTTCCAGGGAACACACCACGTCCTTCTCTTCATAGGGCACCATGACGACTCCGCCACTTCCTGGCATCTTGAGGATGTTGTAGCTGTGGTGAGTTACGGCCATGAACTTGGCCAGTGCTGGGTACCCAAGGATGGCGTTGTACGGCAGGCGAATGTGAGCGACGTCAAAGTCGATGAGCTCGGTGCGGTAGTTGTCGCGTGCCCCGAAGGTGACAGGGAGGCGGACCTGCCCAATCGGGACCGTCGAGCCATCGGCTGTACCCGGAGAAAGGCTTGGTTGGCTGAAGCTGGCTGTAGGGCACTTGGAGGTTGTTGAATGTTTCCACGGACAGGACGTTGAGCCCTGCCCCGCCATCGATGAGGGTCTTGGTGACCACCACGTTGCTGATGAATGGGGAACAAAGCATCGGGAGGACTCCGGCTGTAGCCGCACACTTGAGCTGATATGCAGAGCTGAACGTGATGGCGCACGCCGACCACCTGAGAGGGCGCGAGGCTTCGAGCCTGGGGAGGACTGCGTTCACTTCGCGGGCGAACTGCTTGAAGATGCGTTGAGAGGCTGGGGCTTCTGCCCCGCCCAAGATGCAGGCGATCGCGCGCGGCTCCTGGAAGCCCCTAGCCCCCTCGTCCTGGTGGCGGTCTTTGTTTCATCTTAGCTGCGGCGGCAGCGATGGGAGGCCTGCGTTGCCTTGCGGGCGATCCTCGCGAGGCTGATCCCTCCAGTCCCCCTCGCGAGGCTGATCCCTCCAGCCTCCCTCACGAGGTGGGTCTTGACAGCGATCGTCGCGAGGTTAGTCGCGCCACCCTTGGCGTGGGCCACGGTCTTCCCAACGTCCTGCGTTCCTTCCTCCTCCTCGGCCGTAGCCCCGGTCACTGCGGTCAGGGCGACGGCCGATCCTTCCTTCTCGCACGGCTCGGAGCTCTTGACATTTGTTGGTGTTGTGGGTGTGGAGGTCGTGGTACACACAGTACCGGCCGCCCTTGGAAGGTTCGGGCTGATCTTTGCCTCACTTGGTGTCTGGTTCTGCCGCAAGCACGGTAGCCCCCTTGCGCTTCACATCCTTGGTCTTGGGCTTCTTCTCTTCTGGGTCTGCGGCAGGCAGCTCGAGGAGGGAGAGACGCCCTTCCTCGGCCCCGGCGCACTTGGTTGCCATGTTGAACAGCTCCAAGGAGGTGCACAGGTCTTCATGCATCGCCAGCTCCTCCTTCGTCTTGATGTCGCGCACGCCGTCGGAGAAAGCCGAGATGATGGCCTCCTCGGTCACCTTGGGAATCTTGAGGCGCGCGTTGTTGAAGCACTGGATGTACTTCTGTAGGGTCTCCCCGGGCTGTTGCTTGATGCGGCGCATGTTGCTTACGGCGGGTGGCCGGTCGCGAGTGCCTTGGAAGTTGGCGATGAAGCGGGTGTGCATCTCGTCCCAGGAGGAGATTGTGCCTGGAGCCAGGTTCAGGAGCCAAGTGCGGGCCCCGTCCTTGAGTGCCATGGGGAACCAGTTCGCCATGACCTTCTCGTCTCCGTTGGCAGCTTCGATGCCCAGCTCGTAGAGCTGGAGGAACTCCGCAGGGTCAGCCGTGCCGTCGTAGCGAGGAGGCAAGTCTGGCTTGAACTTGCCGGGCCACGCGACGCTGCGTAGCTCGGCGGTCAAGGCGCGGCAGCCTGTTGTGGCCACGGGAGGCCTTGGATGACGGGGAGCTTGGTCTTGCTTGTCCCCACGCGCTGCAGCTGGGTGCAGCGCGGGGTCTTGACGCGCGGGAGCAGGAGCATGGTCGCGACGTGCTGGAGCAGGGAGCGCCCGGGCAGCTTCTTGCGGGTGAGGGACTTCTTGACAGCTCTTCTCTTGCTGCGCTGGCGCCTGCCAGAGCGGGTTCCGCCCAGGGGCCACGCGCCTTGGATCCATGGCGCCTTCCTGAGGAGGAGGCGGTCGGGGCGCCGCCGGAGCTTCATTTCCCACGCGGGGCGGGGTGCGGTGCAGCGGAACGGACAGCGCAGGAGAGCCTCCTGCGGCGCGGACGAGCTCGGCGACGCGGTCGAGCCATTCTTCGTAGACGTCGTTGACGGTGCGGTAGCGCAGGAGCTCGTTCGCCCCGATGAGTGCAGCTCGAGCCTCCATGGGCGTGCAAAGCGCGTGGGACGAAGAACCAGCTGGGGGGAGCGAGGGAGTTGCGGTGCGGCCGTCTTGCCGCACGGACGGATGCTGGGACGATGCTTGCCGCTCGTCTCCCGCCGGGCCGGTGGCGGCGTTGATGGCAGGTGACGGGGAACGGCGAGGGCGCCCGCCGACAGGGGCCGTCTGGGCGACGCGGGAAGCGAGCGCGGCCCGGCGCTCGGCGCGGGCCCGACGAGCGTCAGACATGGGCGTTATGGTCGGAGGAGAACGGGGTGGTGGAAGACGAATCTCGGCGCACCCCTACCTGGCGCGCCAAATGTCAGATTTCGGGTTCCGGCAGACCCTTGAGGTTCGAACACTGGGGTGTGCGCGGAGCTTTCGTCTCCTACCTACCTGCACCCCTCCGCCTTGCTAGGATCTAAACTAAGGAAAGAACAACACAAGAGACACAGGGTTTATACTGGTTCGGGCCACCGTTGTGGTGTAATACCCTACTCCAGTTTGTGGTGTGGTGGATTGCCTCTTGGGCTGATGATGATGAACAATACAAGGAAGAACAGCCTCGCGAGGGTCTGTTCTTGGCTGGGGCGATGAACTGCTGGGAGGAGCTCAGTCGCCCTTCTCTCTCTCTCTCTCTCTCTCTCTCTCTCTCTCTCTTTGCCCTCGGGTGGCCGGTCCTATTTATAGGGGCCCTGGTCCTCTTCCCAAATATTGAGCTGGAAGTGAGCCAACAATGGCGGGCTAATTTGAAGGGGGGCAGCTAGTACTAGCTATCCTGACAAAAGTAGTCTTCGCCTGCGCAAAGCTCTGGTGATGACGCCGTCTTGGGCTCCACGGTGACCTCCGTCTCGTAGTCCTCCTGGTCTTGGTCTGGTTGCACCGAAATGGCAACATTTGCCTGATGCCTCGATACTCCGTGGCTGCGCTTGCCCCCTTTACACCAAAGAGGAAAGGAGGACACTACGCGAGCTGGCACCCGCTTGGCGCCCTCGGTCGTCATGGCTTGTGTCATGGGAACCTCGTGAAGTACCCCGCCATGATCTCTCCGCCTCCTCGTGAGCCATCCTGATGAGGCCGTGCCTGAGGAAGCTCCGCGTCGTCCGCCCCGCGAGGCATGGCCCCTCGCGAGGGTCTTGGGTTTGTGTTGGTGAAGATGGGCCGCGCTGGGCCCCCTCTTGAGCCACGCCGCAGGCCGCAGGCAGGCAAGTCTGGGGACCCCCTTTCCCAGAACGCCGACAACTTCCTTGGAGCTGTTCAACTTGGCGACCAAGTGCGCCAGGGCTGAGGAAGGGCGTCTCTCCCTCCTCGAGCTGCCTGCCGCAGACCCAGAAGAGAAGAAGCCCAAGGCCAAAGATGTGAAGCGCAAGGGGGTTGCCGTGCTCGCGGCAGAACCAGACACCAAGCGGGGTAGAGATCAGCCCGAATCTTCCAAGGGCAGTCGGTACTGTGTGTACCACGACCTCCACACCCACAACACCAACCAATGTCAAGAGCTCCAGCCGTGCGAGAAGGAAGGATCGGCCGTCGTCCCGACCGCGGTGACCGGGGCTACGGTTGAGGAGGAGGATGGGAAGACGTTGCCCGCGCCAGGGTGGCGCGATCGACCTCGCGAGGATCGCTGGCAAGACCTGCCTCGCGAGGGAGACTGGAGGGATCAGCCTCGCGAGGATCGCCTGCAAGGCAACGCAGGCCTCCCTCCGCTGCCACCGCAGCCAAGGAGAAATGAGGACCGCCATCAGGACGAGGGGGCTGGGGGCTTCCAGGAGCCGCGCGCGATCGCCTGCATCCTAGGCGGGGCTCAAGCCCCAGCCTCTCAACGCATCTTCAAGCAGTTCGCCCGCGAAGTGAATGCAGTCCTCCCCAAGCTGGAAGCCACGCGCCCTCTCAGGTGGTTGGCGTGCGCCATCACGTTCAGCTCAGCAGATCAGCTCAAGTGTGCGGCCACAGCCGGAGTCTTCCCGATGCTTTGTTCCCCAATCATCAGCAACGTGGTGGTCACCAGGACCCTCATCGATGGCGGGGCAGGGCTCAACATCTTGTCCGTGGAAACATTCAACAATCTCCAAGTGCCCTACACCCAGCTTCAGCCAACCAAGCCCTTCTCCGGAGTCACCGACGGCTCCACGGTCCCGATTGGGCAGGCCCGCCTCCCTGTCACCTTCGGGGCACGCGACAACTACCACACCGAGCTCATCGACTTCGACGTCGCTCACATTCGCCTGCTGTACAACGCCATCCTTGGGTGCCCAGCGCTGGCCAAGTTCATGGCCGTGACTCACCATGGCTACAACGTCCTCAAGATGCCAGGAAGTGGTGGAGTCATCACGGTGCCCTGTGAAGAGAAGGATGCAGTGTGTTCCCTGGAACGAGCCTTTCAGGCCGCATCACTGGAAGACCCGGATCGTGGAAGCAGGAGGCTTCCCGAGACCGCCCCCAAGAAGAAGAAGACATCGTCCGGCCCGGCCCCTCAGGAGGCAGGCCCCTCAGTAGGCAGGCCCCTCAGGGCCCGCGCCTGCCCAGGGGGAACCTCCTTCCATCGCATAGGAAAGCGTCCATCGCATAGGAAAGCACGCCCGGCGCCCTCCTCAGGCATGGCTCGGGGGCTCTCTCCTGGAGGGCCACCGACATGGCTGGGGTCACGAGGGAGACGCTTGGGCACCACATGGAGGCGTGTTTCGAAGCACGTTTCCCTCAAGAAGGAGTAAGGCAAGGAGGGCCAGACCCTCAGGAGTTCGTCAGCAAGGCCATTCAGGAGCTACAAGAGTCAAGAGTCATGAGAGGCAGCCACCACCTACCAGTTGTGGCTCAATCGAGTCGCCTCTCTGGAGCGCCTCTGGCCCTCGCGAGTGGGGCGCCTCTGGTCCACCCTACAGCTACGTTCGCATGCCTTACGGCTTGCCGAGCGCAACTGCCACGTACTAGCGCCTCATGAGGGGCATCATGGAGGCTCAAGAGGCCAGGCATTCCGCAGCCCTGGCGGAAATGGAGATGGTCCGCGAGGAGCCACCAGCGCCTCCGGAGCCTCCCGAGGCCCCTGGCCTGGGGGCTCATGAGGATCGGCTTCCGCAGCCCACCGAGTCTGCTACACCAACGCTGCTTCGTCCTCAACATCATCAGGTGACATCTTTCAAGTATCATTTCCAGCTGGGAGCGCCCCCCAGGGCTGCATTATTCCCAGGCCGTGTGGGTCCGTCCCTGCGGCATGTATCCCTTTTATTTCATGTTGTTAGCTTACTTTGTTGGGGGCGCCCCTCGGGATGCATCATCCCCAAGTCGCTCGGGCCTGACCCAGTGATGTCCGCCTTCCCAGCATCTATTTGAATGAATCCACTCCTTCGCGGCTAATGTGTTTGACCTAGTTGCCCGCTCAACTGACGCCAACTGACGGAGCTGCTCCCAAAACGGCACGGCGCTTGCGCATGGGTCCGTCCCTGCAACACCGACAAACCTGAATGGCTGAGCTCTGGCCGCGGCAGCCCCGCATGGTGCCACCTCGTCAAGCCTTCAGTGCCTCATTGCTCCTAGGAAGCAACCAACGGCTGACTGTCAATTGTCATGGCAACCCCTTGTTCTTTCTATGATGGGTCTACAGGATGTCCTAAAGGAGCTGCGTCAAGCGAGGCCCTTGCGGTGTCTCCTTCACTCTCATCCGCGCGAACCGCTTGCACGTTAAAGGGGGGGTGCCTGAGCATCGCGACTCAGGGGTCCTACTGGCTCTCCAGCCGTCACCCTCTGGCCTTGTCCACGGCATCGCGACCTGGCATACCAGCGATGGCTGAGATTCGCTCGAGGGCCGGGACCTGAGGACGTAGAGCAGAAAGGGGAGCAAGGGCGAGAGGGGAGGGACACGCGAGGACCTCGCCGAGCAACCTCACGCCTGCCGATGCACGGACCCGGCGACACACCAGGGAGCGGTCCCTGATCCTCGAGATAAGTCACCACCTGGAAGCACCAGCTACCATGGCACCATCCCCGCACCTAACGCAATCCCGTGTTAGCGACGCCGCTCTCCTTTCTCACCGAACGACGGCTGCTTGAGCGCCAAAGGGGACCTCCTGAGCATCGCGACTCAGGGGCTCTTACCGGACCCCGGGTTGCTCACCTCTTGGCCTTGACCACGGCATCGCGACCTGGCATACCAGCGACGGCTGAAGCCGCCTTGGGACTGGGACCTGTCGGCGAAGAGCACCAAGCCCTCGTGAGGTTCAAAAGGGAGAACTGAGCTAAGACGGAATGAGCAACTCACACAATTCTACAACAAGGGTTATATTAACAAACAGGATCACATGCACCTTACAAGCCCCCACGGGACGCATCTTTGATTCGTCGCAGGGAACAGATCCTAAAAGGACGCTAACTACACGAGCCCCTGCAAAAGACGCCATCATCAATAGTGGGCCGTCCAGCACCGGCGGCAACCCCATCCAGATCAGAGTCGGCGACGGCCTGACGAGCCCGTGCTGCTCCAGGAGCGGCGCCGGCTCGGGGGCTCGTAGCTGTCGTCGCTCGTCTCCTGGGTCGCGAAGAGCTCGCTGGAGTCGCTGGATCCTCCGACGCCTCCGCCGCCTGAGGAGCCGCCAAGGGAGCGATCGGCGAGCCTAGTCCTCGCCGTAGCAGGGTCCCGACCACCTCTCCCGGGGCAGCACTCCAGCCGGCGCCCGTTCGCATCGAAGACCTTGAAGAACATCACCGAAGCACCGTCGTACTCCAAGTGGATCATGAAGGCGCCTCTTGTCCTGCAAACCCGGGCTATTTTGCCCCAGCCTCGAGTCATGAAGACCTCGCCCGAGGCAACGACCTCGACCTCTGCCTCGGTCGCGAGGGTGCTGCAGCTGGCGTGCTGCAGCCAAAGCTCCAGGAGTTCTCCCTGCGGGACGATGCAGGCGAAGAAGGGAGGAAAGCGAATCCAAGACTGAGGAGGCATGGCGGCATGGAGCACGAACTCTCGGGAGGAGCCCTCGGTGTGGACCCCAGGAGGGACGAACCACACCTTCGTGACCCGTCGGCGCCGACGGCGGCGCCGCCCGTGGCGATTAGCATCGACTCCTTCAGAGCCCTCGATGTGGGCGTACAAGGGAAGCGGGAACCCCGGCGGTGGCCGCTCGCACCAGGGCCTCGACACCACTTGATGGGCCCCCTCGTCCCGGCGGCAGAGGGAGATCCATTTCTTCAGCGGGAGCGGGTCTGGTTCCTCCCGGGGAGCCTTTCCCTTCTCTACCACTGAGAACCGGCGGATCGGAGCCATCGCAGCAAGATGGAGCAAGGACCGGGAAGAAGGAGAAGCAAGAAGAGATGGACTGGAAGGGCGCGTGCCGTTCCGTACTTATGGCCGGCGAAGGCCAACCGTCGACCCCCACGATTGCAGGTAATCATGACCCGCTTTGCAGTTGCCGAGGCGCCATGGGGAAGTGGAGACGCCCACGTCCAATCAACCGCCACACGGCGCCCAAGGCCGCAGGCTGTTAGGGCCCGCGGCGCTTCGCTCTTGCCCTTTCGCCTCCCTGCACGGCCAGGTCCGGGCGCGCCTTGGGCCCGGGGGCTACTGTTGGCGTTCTGGGAATGGGGGTCCCCAGAGTTGCTAGGCTAGCAACACAACGGGGAGGCTCCGAAATCGTGATCAACCTGGCTCTTGATACCAAGATGATGTAGGGTAGGGACCCTAATCGGTCGATCTTTCACAAAAGGAGCGGATCCAACGATGAACATGAAGAACACGAGGAGGGAAACGAGGGCAAAATAACAAGGGGAACACAAGAGAACACTCAAACCAATAAGTATGATCACACATGCGCTAGATCCATGAACACAAAGGAAGATACAAGATCCAAAGTCAACATCTGATGATACAAAGGTAACCGGTCTTCTCCATGAGGAGGTCTTGATGTTTTTTCCGCAAGGAGGTCTTGAATCCAGAGGGATCTTCTCCGTAGAGGCTGCGGTCTCTTTCATGGAGTAGATCCGATGTGGATGAGCAATGCTCTATCTTTAAATATGAGCTAAACCAATGCTAACACTAGAAACTTGGACGAGGTGGAGTATATATAGTCTAGGGGGGCGAAGGGGTACACGGGCGTCAGCCCTTACACTGTGCGCAGATAGGGGAGGCCGGACGTCCAGGCGTCGGGCTGGATTTCCGGGCATTTGCGGAGGGCCGGATGTACGGGCTGTGGAGGCCGGATGTCCGGGCTGGTGAAGCTGGCCATATCGCCCTCGGGAAGGTGGTGTCCGGATATCCGGGCTTGAGGCTGGATTTCCTGGCCGGATTTCCGGGCTGGGGCAGGATATCCGGGGCCTGTGGATGCACGACGACTGGTAGGTTGTTGTGGTCGAAGTCTCCACCGTACGGATGTGCGGGCTTGGGGCCGGATGACCGGGTCGTGGAGCTGCCTTCTTCTCCTCTCGGTGTTCCTCTTCATCCATGAACTTGGGGACTTGTACATCTTCATGTGCATCTTCGGGAGGGTCCTCTTGGTACCTAATCATGCACAACAACTCAGACTTAGGTAGTAGCCATGTCTCATGCATGGAAAGTGGAAGTTCAGAGAGGAGAGAGTTCACATTATGTTCAATAGCCTTCGCTCGGGCTCTTGTCATTGGTCCAATTTGTGTCGTAGGGGATGTAGGTAGGTCCATGGGGATGACCTTGGGATGCTCCGCATCAGATGGGAAGATCATATGGATGTCAGAAGGTACTAGGTACCAATCCACTGTTGAAGAATGGGCCAAGCTAATCAATGCCCCAGAGAGACACGAGGATGACTTGGATGTGTATGCCAAGAAGAAGAAAGACCACAACACTATGGCAACCATGTACAAGGAGATCCCAGATAAAGCTTTGGATTCTCACAAGCTTGGATCAGTACATTTCTTGTTGTCTGGTCTGCCTACAATCAACTTGATCCTTAAGCACACATTGCTACCCAAGTCAGGAGATCACAAGATGATCAGAGGGCACTCTATCAACCTGCTACAGCTTTTTGATGTCCCTCAGAAGTTCAAGGTTATGAGTTTGATAATAGAAACAATCAAGAGGACAGCTGCTGATCAAAAGTGAAGTTGTGGGTATGCTCCACACATTCAGGAGCTCATCAACTCCATGATGGGCACGGGAACTTATTTTCTGGACAAGGAGCATCTACCCTTATATCCGAAATTTGAAGACAACACAGTAGTGATGAATGAGGAGGAACCATCATCAGCTCAAGCACAAGAGAAGAGAGCCAAAGCTAAGGCAGAGAAAGCTGCAAGGATGCCAAGAGTAGAAGAAGCATCTCAGGTGTTCCTCAAGTCAAAACAAGATCAATTTGGCTATCTAGTTCAAGCTACAGTGAGGAATGAGAAGGGCTTGGCCACCCTAACTCAGAATCAAGAGAGCCTGGAGAGGATTGTTGAGACAAAATTTTATGATCTTGATCTCAAGGTAACTGAGATACAGACTGAAGTTGAGTAGCTTCAGGAGGAAGCAGAGGAGAGGAGAGGATAGGCAACTACTGATGCATTTCAGCGTGTGCCACGACGTTCGAGGTCTGCTGCAGTGCCAGTTTCAGATGCTAGAACTACTTTGTCAGCACCAGCAGCTACAGCTCCAGTGCCACCTCCAGCATCCACTCCACCAGCTCCAACTACATCGATAGATGCCTTCGTCCTTAGAGTTATCTCTACACCACCTCCCGAAGACCGAGCCTGAGAGACGCATAGCACTATGCATATTTGAAGTTTTTGGTAACTTGTTGCCAAAGGGGAGAAATATGTATAGATCATAGGCTTCGAGAGAGTGTTTTGCTTCTTTGCTTTTGGTTGAACTTTATGTCTTTGTGTGACATACCTATTTGATCATGTGGTTGATCATTTGCTACATTAATGCTTTGTTTGGATGATACTATCTTTTATATCATATATATGATCATTCACTTGCTTGGTGATGAGTGCATGCTTTTAATTTGTATCATTTTGAGCGCTCCACCAAGATGTATGTGACATGGAAGAGTAACCCATGATCCTAATCGATTGTGCATTTGCATTCAAAAGCAAATCTAAAATAATGCACACATTTAGGGGGAGCTCTTGCTTATCACATACTTCTCAAAGCAACGATGTTTTTCAATCTTATGATCATTTGTCGAAGATTTGATCTATATGTTGTCATCGATTACCAAAAAGGGGGAGATTGAAAGTGCAACTATCCCTGGGTGGTTTTGGTATTTCCTAACAACATATATTTCAGGAAAGCTCAATGATTGGCATGGCATGGATTAGAAAGTGGACCCCTCAAAATGCTAAGGACAAAAGATTGGCTCAAGCTCAAAGCACAAGACTCTACATTTTACTTAGTGATCCAAGATGACATTGAGTCCATAGGAAAAGCCAATACTATTAAAAGGGGATGAGGTGTTGCTTATTGAGTTACTTGCTCAAATGCCTAGTGATATTCTCCAAAAACCCTCAACTACTTTCTCATGTCCACATATGTCCCAAACCAAAAGTCAAACTCGGCCCCACTGAAATCTTCTATCCGACGCCACCGAGTTCACTTGACATAGCCACTGCCACAAACCCTAGTCACTTCGGTCTCACTGATAGGGATCTCGGTCTCACTGAGATGGGATTGGAACCTCTTTGTTTCCCTTCGTAATGTTTCGGTCCAACCGAGATGAGCACTCGGTCCCACCGAGATTGCAATGCAAACTCTCTGTTTCCCTTTCGTAACATTTTGGTCTAACCGAGATGAGCGAATCGGTCCCACCGAGTTTGCCTGACCAACTCTCTGTTTTTCTATTACCAAAATCGGTCCAACCGAGTTTGTGTAATTGGTCTCACCGAGATTACGTTATGCCCTAACCCTAATGGAATCGGTCCCACTGAGTTGACATGTCGGTCCCACCAAAAATCCTAACATTCACATTTTGAACTAAATCGGTCTAACCGAGTTCTATAATTCGGTCCCACCGAGTTTGGTGATTTGTGTGTAATGGCTAGATTTTGTGTGGAGGCTATATATACCCCTCCACCCACTCTTCATTCATGGAGAGAGCCATCAGAACATGCCTACACTTCCAACATCCATTTTCTAAGAGAGAACCACCTAAACTTGTGTTGAGGTCAAGATATTCCATTCCAACCACATAAATCTTGATCTCTAGCCTTCCCCAAGTTGCTTTCCACTCAAATAATCTTTCTACCAAATCCAATCCTATGAGATAGAGTTGAGTGTTAGGGAGACTATCATTTGAAGCACAAGAGCAAGGAGTTCATCATCATCACACCATCTATTACCTTTTGGAGAGTGGTGTCTCCCAGATTGGTTAGGTGTCACTTGGGAGCCTCCGTTAAGATTGTGGAGTTGAACCAAGGAGTTTGTACGGGTAATGAGATCACCTACATCATGAAGATCTACCCTAGTGAGGCAAGTCCTTCATGGGCGATGGCCATGGTGGGATAGACAAGTTTGCTTCTTCGTGGACCCTTCGTGGGTGGAGCCCTTCGCGGACTCGCGCAACCGTTACCCTTCGTGGGTTGAAGTCTCCATCAACGTGGATGTATGATAGCACCACCTATCGGAACCACGCCTAAAATCTCCCTGTCTACATTGCGTTTTCTCCCTCCAAACTCCTCCCTTTACCTTCATATGCAATTGTTTTACATTCCGCTGCTATACTCTTAGAATTGCATGTGTAGGTTGATTACTTGATTTGTGCTAAGTTGCTAAAATCTGCAAAGACTTAAAATTTGGAAAAGGCTAGATTTTTATAGGTCAAGTAGTCTAATCACCCCCTCTAGACATACTTTCGATCCTACACACACTCTTCGTAATCGAAGGGACGGCCAGTAAATTGTTATGGTCAAGTACAGCCTCGAGAACACACTTGACAATAATGCTACAGGAAAACACTAGTTCAGGACACATGGCGACAAGGACATAGCAGCTGGATAGTTTAGTAGTAGAACTCATCCTCAGGTCTTCTAGTTCACAAGGCGCGACTTTGAGAACTTCATCTCCACCGCGGACCTGGTTCTAATTCGAACAGAAACCAAAAAATTTATTACTACCTCCGTTCAAAAATATAAGAAGATTTTCGATATTTTACTCCATATATGACTACATATACGCACAGAAATGAGTGAACAAAGACACTAGAACATGTCTTCAAAGGCATGAGAGCACAGGGATTACTTGCAATATCCATAACACAAGTTACTGAGGCAAATATACCCTCTTCAAAGGTAGCATTGATGTTCATAAAGTAGTTGAAAGTAATCTATAAGAAATCAGTGTCAACCTCTCGCATGTTTTGGCCAAAAGAGCAATTTAGAACCGTCATTTGGCACACAAAAATCACATGCAAGATCACCTAGAAAGTTGTACTACTAGTACTAGTACTGTTAGATGAAAAAACACGATCAAAATTGAGAAAAAGATCGTCAAGAAGAGATATTACCTGGACTTGCTTAATGAGGGATCCCGGAGAGGGGGGCTTGGACAGGGCGACGACTTTGAGCTTGTCTGTGGTAGTCTCGGCGGGGTGCTTGCGCTTCTTCGTACCATGAGCCTCGATGGTTTTGGCCAGAGCCATAGACATCACTTCGGCCGGTGGTCTAGCGTCCACCAAGAAACTGTCAAATATAAATAAAAGAAAAGAAACCATAATCACAAACCCAAAAGAAGAAGAGAGAGGGAGTTATAGGATCAGTCTCGGGGTTGCAAGACCGGGCCTTGGACAAAATCAACACAATTGATGCGCTTTCCTTCATTGGGAGAGAAGAACAATGGCAGAAGCAGGTCCAGGGTTTTCTTGAAGAAATGAGAAACAAGACGAGGGAGAAGCCAGTGGGGGTTTTCTTCAAGAGAGGAAGTTGAGAGAGAAGAGTGAGATGATGGTTGCTTCATCCGTCGAACTTACTACTGGGAAGGAGGGGGTTTTGTGATTTGACGGCTCATTGGGCAATATTGCGGCGCTTTGATCAGGGTAGTCTACCGTGCAGTTGGGCACTCTACTACAGAGTAATTTAGTGCATGGCTGGTGGACACCGATGTTTGTTGTCCCACACATTGGCCAAAGTGAGTAGCAAGCTTCCCGACGACCATCTACGAGGATCCGCATGGTAGAGTGTGTCCACTGTTTTTCTAAAGAAAAAAATGATTACAGCAAGCATTTCCACTCTTACGACGGAGGAGTGTGAAACATGGCAGCCACTTGAACATACACAATGCTCCTACTACTAGGCATGTGCAGTGGTTCATACATCAGTACTACATAATCTTGTTGCTAGTGTAGTAAGATATGACTATAACAAATGATGTTGTGCGCATGTCAACTCTATGAACAATAATGTAACATAGTAGTACGGCTTTTTCGATTGTCCGATCGAGAATGAATGGTGAGATCAATGTTAATAGAACTAGGTCTACAGTGCACGGAGAGTACGGTGCCATAGTACTCCACGAAACATGAACCATATGAAGCACGAATTAGTGTTAGGCAGGGTGTATGAAGGGTGCACGGGATGGGAGAAAAATTTCCCTTCCCGACCCACTTTTGGGTGTTTGGCAGAGTGCATGAAGGGTGCATGAGTCCACACTAGTAGGTTAATACAAATACACGAAGAGGGAACAACTCTATTGAGATGAGAATGCAACCAAACACACCCACACGCTTTGTGCTACAATGACTGATCTGCACCATATGAGTTTGATACAACGGTCATTTTGCACCGAGACATGCACATGCCCATGCAAAGGACGCCTAAACACTACCAAAGTCCCTCTGCTTCTTGAGGTGCACGACGTTGGTGATGTAGGGTGCAACCGCCCGCAAAGCCCGCTCCTGGTCGATGGGAGCCAGCTCGTCAAAGACGGCGTCCAATGGCACGAATGGATTCCAGTGACGGAGCCCTGAGAGGATTGACCCGGCAACAGCGATGGCAGCCCGCAAACTCTCCTTGTCCAGCTCCTCCCCTACCATCGCGCGGATATGTCTCAGCTCCTTGGAGATATAGGTGAAGAAGGAGACCAGGTTAGGAAGCCGCAACTCATTGAAGTCGATGGGGTGGTCGAACGGGTTTAGCTCAACCGCCGACATGGTCGCGTCGGCATGAAGGTAGGCATCACGCAGCCGCAACACGTGCACGGTAACTTGGTCCACCAAGTGGCTGAGGCAATCCTGGACCACGTCACGATCGGCCCGCTCGCGCTCTAGCCGGCTCCCTTGACTGCCTATCGTATCTCCCGCTTTCTGCAGCAATGCCACCGATGCCTCGAGCATCTTCGTGGTGGACGCCTGCTGCTTTTGAAGTTGTGTGAACTCCCGCACATAACGGAGGAGCATGGCACTGCTCTCCTCCTTGAGCTCACGGAGCTCCACGTCCTTGGCCCTGAGCTCCGCATCCTTGGCCTGGAGCTCCTATATCAGGCACCTCACCTCAGACTCTGTGATCTGTTGCGCCACCATGGCACCATGTAGAAGCAATGGGGTGAGTAAGCAAAGGGGGCGAAATGGCTGGAAGGCAATGCAATCTACGGGGAGGCGGAGGGAGTCAGCCAATGAGTAGGAAATCTTTTTGTTTTCACCATGGGAAAACACCAGTCGACGACTTCTCACATGAGGGAGCAGTGGGATTTATAGGCAGTGTCATCGTGACTAATTGCTGTCGCGCCTGCTCCTGTCAATCAAAAAATTAAAAATCCTGTCACGCCTACTCCCATCAATCAAATAATTAAAAATCCTGCCGCACCCAAACACCAGAGCAATGCCGCAGTGGGTATTTAAATTTACCTGCCGGCAAGGAGATAAAAAATGGGTGACAAAAAAATGTGGCGGCGACGTAGCTAACCACACGCACTAGCCCAACCAGCTAGCCACCGTGCTTCAGTGATCTACTCAGCGGGAAAGGTGGTCTTTCGTGATTTGACGACTCATTTACTTGCTTCGGCGCTACGACCGAGGAGGACCCAGAAAACACGCGGCAGGGCATCCCACGTCTCGGCAAGGAAGAATATTTGCGTGCACCACCCGGGAGGACCACGAAACCGCGCGGTAGGGTGTGCCACATCTCGGAACGGAGGTAAAATGTGCATGTAAAAATATACTGTATCAAACGTAGTACCTATGGTTCTACCTCGGGACCCAGCCAGTCAGTCGAAATCAGCGCACTCGCCACACAACTTCATCATGCTAATGTGGCACGGAGGATAGGTGTGGTTAGCTCTGTCTCAACTAGCCACAACTTCTCTTGTTCTAGGCGATTCTTCTATTTTCCAAGCCTTTTTAAGTTATAATAACACCACGGCAAGCTAGCGCCGCTCTTCGTGGGTGCCCGTGCGTCTAAAGGTTAGACGATGGAGAGGAGAGAGAGATTGCAGACCTGGGACCCACCAGCAAGTGAGTCAACGGTCATGCATGTGTTGACGAGGCACTCCCTCTACACTACTAAACGTAATACTATATAAAATCAAGTTATGGGACAAAGCCAACAACCGTTGTTGTTTCAGGCTATCGACTTACGCTTTGTAGTCCAGGTTGCCAGTTCGAATCTCGTCTTTCATATTTGTTAGTTTTAGGTCCAAATTTGATCAATGAAAAGTGGGACCCCCGTGTGTTGTTTTGATATTTCAGTGTAGGATGGTTTTTTTGAACAAAGACTTTGCGCGGTTAGACAAGTAATGGAACGAGTTACACATATTTTGCATGTTTACAAAAAAATGGTAGCGACATAGAATATCCACATCCACCCCGCAACTTAGATGCTATGGTGATACGAGTTTTTACATCGTTGGAACTGAGATCCAATGGCTTGGGAGTAGTCTTTGTAATTAAGCGCAGTTTCCATACTCTCCAAGGGTTTTTTTGCAAATAAAACATTCAGGTATCGTGTGTGCCGTTGCTCATATTAGGTGCTCCCCATAGCTTAATTAGATGCTACGGTGATACGAGTATCTAGGTCGTATGATCTGTGATCAGATGCCACATGCGTAGTACTTGTACTTTCTACGCAATTCCCAAACTCTCTCAGCCGTATATTGCAAAAACATTCAAACCTCCTACTGTGAGCTGTTAGGTCTCCTTGAACTCGTATCACCATAGAATCTGCGGTGCAGTAGGACCTCATATTCTCCCATGCGAGAAAACATCAGGTGCTCTCGCAGCTTAGATGCTACGGTGTTACGAGCTTCGAGGTTGTTTGATCTGAGATCCAATGGCAATGAGCAGTCTTTGTGCTTGTAAAAAGACTTTGGGGGCTTTTCTACAAAAAAACATTTGAACCACCAAGGAATTGTTGGGTCACCAATCCAACGGCTCCAAAGAGCTTGTATCACCAAAGCATCTAAGGTGTGGTACCACATGATATTCTTACATACAGGAGAATATGATATCCTCCTTCATCTTAGATGCTACAGTGATATGAGCTTCGAGGTTGTTGGATATGGCATCCAAGGGCATCTGAGTAGTTTTCGTACAAATTGTACGCAATTCTCAAACTCATTAAGGTTTCGTATAAAAATATTAAGACATCATGTGAGCTGCTATCTCTCCGATCTACAAGCTCCAAGCAACTTGTATCGGCATATAGCATCTAAGGTGTGGTGGAACATGATATTCTCCCGGGGAGGAGGGGGTGCGCAACCAATCGGTGTTTGGGAGGGTGGGGACAAATATAATCTAAACAATCCTAAACAGAGCTTCACAATTTTATCTAAGGTCGAAGGGTTAACCCCCAACAAGCTACATAGCTCCGCCTAAACACTACATTTGCATGTACTATAGTACTAGACTTAATATTTAAGTTTGAGTTTCCTATTCATTTTAAATATTGAATTGAGGACCATGCATTTCTTATATTTTACTCCCTTCAGTTCTAAATATTAGTCTTTTTAGAGATTTCAAATGGAATGCCACATACGGATGTATATAGACATATTCTAGGGCGTAGATTCACTAATTTTTCTCCATATGTAGTCACTTGTTGAAATATATAAAAGACTAATATTTAGGAATAGAAGGAGTATTTTTGAATTCGTGTCATACATGCATGGTTTGGAAAAATAGATGCACTATACTTATTGGGTTGTTGTGTTCGTGTGTGTGTGTGTGTCGTCATATGCTCGATACATACAAATTTTCTCACCACCATACGTTCATCTTTTAAATTTGAATTTGCAATGAAAAACTTTCTAGGGATACCATGAAATGTGAAGTACACGTAGAGATCACTATATCACAAACTCACTCTAATTCAAGAACTCATCATAAATCAATTACCACATTGAAGTTAATATTTGCAAGGAAATTCGGGCATTGTAATACATGTAGATTCATTTGGCAATTTAAAATATTCCTTTCATATTCTAGAATGGTAAGACCCAACGACGTACCAGCCAGACCTTGGCTCATGTTGATCCTCAAAAAACCAGGCTCGTGTCCTTCTGGTGGCGTGCGTGGTACGCACATTAGCCAACCCCAACCATTCGAGCCTCCGCGTTTCAAGTCGAAATATCTGGTGGCTAGAATTCCAGCCCTAGCAAATTCCCCTCATGTCCCCCGTCCATAATGACTACCGATGAACTATGGAGGGATGCTTTAGTAACTAGAAAACATTACCTACCATCGCCACTCCCCAAGGTCACCCGCCAACTGCATGCCTAGTACAACTACTACACCAGGATGAGCACAGAATTGAGCCCGTTTGTTCGTACATAGTACTTGAGTTAATATATCAGGCAATGCACTGGTATAGAGGGATTATCCTTTTACTTTGCATTTATAACTTGTCAGAAGTCTAACTAAGCAAAATGTTTGACCAAATCCTTTCTTAAGAAATACGACGTGAAAGATGTATCGCTTGAAAATTTATTGCATGATGCAGGTTATGATATTGTTTCGAATCCTGGATTTAAAATTTCAGAAAATCCAAAAGTGACCAGAAATTCATGAAACTGAGCATGGTCACGTGATATGACACAAATATTCCTACGTAATTTTTTCTTCAATTTGAGACAAGCTGCATATGAGAAGTTGCACAAATGAAGAGCCAAGGTAGTTTGCAACAAAGACATATCATGTTAAGGCAAATTCTTTCACTATTGAAACCATGGGCTTTTACGTGCCGCCACGAGTCCCGCTTCTCATCGGCAAGTGACGTCCGAGCAAGCATGTTAGTCAACAGGAGGCGTGCGAGCAGACCGCTGCGCTGTCTGACAGGGAGGCGTGCGAGCACACCGCTGCGCAGGCTCACCGGGAGGCGAGCCCTTTGACCAGGCTCCGCCGCCCACCTTCGTCCCAACTGCACCCAGTTTAATGTCGTCGGCGCCGCAGTTTAAAATGAACCCCGCACTACATGGTATCGCTACAATCTTCTCTCTTCCTCTCTGATTCTCCTGTCGTGTACCTCCAACCAGCCTGACCTAACCGTACGCCAAGCCACATCACGATGGTCTTCCCTTAGTCTTCCAGTTTCCCGAGGAAGACACCCAGCCCGAGTCTCAAGAACACAAGGCGCTTTGGGGGGAGCTTGAACTGGCCTTGCATGAAGATGCCTCACCTTTCCCCACTCCCGTTCTAGCTCCCATCGCCCCGACTGCGCGAGCGCCCATCCCCATGGCATTGATGCGCTAGGAGCCACACATTGTCGTCGAGCTTCATGCCACGCCATTCCACGAGGTCCCCGCCGACTTTCACACGCCCGTGCACCTGCCAGCGCATGCGCCTACGTGTGCACTGACGCGCACGCCTGTGCTGGTGCCCGTGCACCTGCCAGCACATGCTCCTGCGCATGCACTGATGTGCACGCCCGTACCGGTGCCCATACACATGAATGTCTCCGCCGTGCCGTTGCTAGCGCCTATCCCCACGCGGGTGCCAGTGCCCCCCCTGAGCGGCATGGATGGACGCCATTGACCACTTCCTTGCCCCAACGCCAGTCGCCTCCTCCTGCCAGTTGACTCGCTCCTGGAGACCGAAGTCCAAAACATTGTGGCCTTCCTTGAAGCTAAGGCCCATGTCCAGGAGCACGCGAACAACGGCGCAAGACGTTGCCGTCGCCATCGGTGTGTGGCCCGACAACACACAGAGCATGGCAGAGGAGCCGCTACCCACCGCAAGACACACCTGCCACCGCCGCGTAATCTAAATTTTCCATCAAAAAAGTTTGGATTGCCATGCTTAAAATCCGCACGTTTATCATTTCTGTTTATTTTAGATCGATTATCGTATGAATGTAAAGTCAGAGTCAGACTGAATGAAATCTATGGTTTGATCCATTGAATGTCCTACTAGAGGTGTATCAAATTAAATATAAAACGTCATCAAGCCACATGTATTCCTTCTCATCCAACGACCTAGACTACTTCAATGTCGAGCGCTCAACACGTTTAGCGTGCAGTTAATTTCATGCCAAAAATAGTGCCAATCACATAATAACACGCCAATACTATTCTACTTAATATCCGCATGCACTTAATACACTTCCAAATTAATGTGCATTGCACATACACATTGACTAGTACTACAAGTATGTGAAACTAGTGCCGTAAATTGCAAATGCGTCCAGATATGGTCGACGACAACATGGCCCGCGAGTTCTTCTTGTTTGCCCGTGCGTCTAAACGCAGAAGGGGAGGAGAGAGAGAGCACACACGGAACCCACCATTAAGTGAAGGTAAATAGTACGTGCTAACGAGCCGGTCCCACTAATGTATTAACAATAATATTACATGTTATCCATTAAATAGGCTCTGGTAATATAAAAAACATTGTATGGACAAAGGGGGGTACACCAAACGTTGTTGTTCTACATATGTTGCCTATTGACGTGTGGCTTGAAGGCCCTGGTCGCATGTTCGATCCTCATCCTGTATTTTTTTATTTGTGTATGGGTCCAAATTTGTTTCACGACAGGTGGGCCCCTCGGTGTGTAGTTTGTAGAACTTTAATTTGTGGGTCGAAATTTGTTCCATTCCTGGTGGACTATCGGTGTGTAGTTTTGTAGCTTATTTGTAATAATTAAAGAGAACAACAGAGTTTTTTGCATTAATACCATGGTGCGACGTTGAAGGCGAGAAAGGACATGCGAGAGAGCGATGACCGAGCCATTGGGAAATCAATTGGGGGAGGTGCGGGGGTTGCAACGGTGTTTGGAGTAGTTGTGGGCTGAATGCTATGAAAATATAATCTAAACCCACCGGAATAAATGTTAGAATGAATCCGAGGCTTATCGTCGATCATCAGAGGACCAAGCAATCACACGTGCACGACACCGAGATTTTTTAACGAGGTTCACCAATATGGCTACATCCCCAAGGCCTAATTATGGGCGCTCCTCCCCATGACACCATCACAATACCGGACACCAGCCACCCGGGCGCCGACACACGCCGCCGGCTACCCCTTGCGCGCCTGTGCTATTATGTTGGCATAGGTCAGATCGTGTGTCTACCCCTGCTATATACGAGAGGCCTAGGATACAAGTGTCCCACTTGGACACGACTCCATATCCTATCTAAACACAATACAACTCAGAGTCCAACTGTAACCTACCTTGTACACTATATTCGACACAAGTCTAACAAACTCCACCTTGGCGAATATTCTCTACCACCTTGAATTCGTCCATGTGCCAAACTTCCATGTACATTGGACTTGATTTTATCCCCTGGGCACCACTGCTACTCCAAAAGCTCCATATGACTCCTCCTGCAACTTGTAGTCCCTTCTTTTCTTGACCACAGTCAACGCTCGAGCAAAATTAAGTTCCTCTTTACTCTAGTCTGTGCTCCCAACTTCCAGAGTATCCATCCAACGCCATCACACAGTGATCACTGACCTGCATGAAAGTGAACAACTCACATATTGGGTGTCACACATGAGAGTTACCTGAACACAACAACACCGCTCCTTTCTTGACCGCTTGTCTAAAACTTGAAGGAATTTCACCATTGCTTGTAGTCATCCTGAGTCAAATTCATAGTTGTCTCACCAAATGTATGACCACCAGAGCCTTGGCTCATCTCCATGTCTTGTGCATACCGCATGACTTGCTGCTATTGCCGCGTCGAGCCTCCGCTATCCCCGTCGAATCTCAAGGGTCGCGAACCCACACCACTCAACCCCCACTGCAGAGTACCACCGATCACCACCGACCGATGACGAGCTTCACGCTTCCATCAGACAAATGGTCTCGAGTCCGAACTACATGTCACTCTCTTTTCCCCCTTGCTGAATAGGCTTTGATTCCCTACATCCTTACATCGTAGCCCCTCAATCCAGCTCCACTTTCAACATGACTCCATGGTAGATGACCAGTTCACCCTTGCGCCCCGTTAACTTCAAGCTCCCAAGTGTGCACCGTCTTGAATCAACCCCACGCCATAGTATTGTCGAAGCCACACAAGCCCTGAAGCATGCACCATGTGTTTCCATGCCGAGAAGTCGGTCTCCATCAGCATCACGCTCCTATGTCACCATTGTCAATCCCGCACCGTCTTCTGTACCAACCGACTTGCGTCGATCTCGTCAGACTATTTAGTCCGACCCACCCGAACTTGTCGGGCTGCATGACATGCTTCAGACTCCATGAGCCTTGTGCGCACATCATTTATCCTCATTTATGTTGGGCCATCGTGCCAAACAATGCCGTCGCTGCATCCGTGCCATACATGATCCACGTACAAAGCAAAGAACTCCAAAAAATAGCACTGCTACGTCTTGAGCTTGCGTTGGTTTTCCCAGAAGAGGAAGGGATGATGCAGCAGAGTAGCGTAAGTATTTCCCTCAGTTTTTGAGAAACAAGGTATCAATCGAGTAGGAGGCCACGCTCAAGTCCCTCGTACCTACACAAAACGATAGCTACTCGCAACCAACGCGATTAGGGGTAGTCAATCCCTTCACGGTCACTTACGAGAGTGAGATCTGATAGATATAATATTTTTGGTATTTTTGATATAAAGATGCAAAGTAAAAAAGTAAAGGCAAAGTAAAAAGGAAAGCAAGATTAAAGTGATGGAGGTTGATATGATAGGAATAGACCCGGGGGCCACAGGTTTCACTAGTGGCTTCTCCCAAGAGCATAAGTATTCTACGGTGGGTGAACAAATTACTGTTGAGCAATTGATAGAATTGAGCATAGTTATGAGAATATCTAGGCATGATCATGTATATAGGCATCACGTCCGTGACAAGTAGATCGAAACGATTCTTTATCTACTACTATTACTCCACTCATCGACCGCTATCCAGCATGCATCTAGAGTATTAAGTTAAAAACAGAGTAACACCTTAAGCAAGATGACATGATGTAGAGAGATAAATTCGTGCAATATGGAATAAACCCCATCTTGTTATCCTCAATGGCAATGATACAATACGTGCCTTGCTGCCCCTTCTGTCACTTGGTAAGGACACCGTAAGATTGAACCCAAAGCTAAGCACTTCTCCCATGGCAAGAACTACATCTATTTGGCCAAGCCAAATGGATAATTCAGAGAGACTTGTAAAGATAACCAATCATACATAAAAGAATTCAAAGAAGATTCAAATATTATTCATAGATAGACTTGATCATAAACCCACAATTCATCGATCTCAACAAACACACCACAAGAAGAAGATTACATCGAATAGATCTCCACAAGAGAGGGTGAGAACTTTGTATTCAGATTCAAAGAGAGAGAAGAAGCCATCTAGCTACTAACTATGGACCCAAAGGTCTGAGGTAAACTACTCACACTTCATCGAAGAGGCTATGATGATGTAGAAGCCCTCCGTGATGACGGCCCTCTTTCGGCGGAGCTCCGGAACAGGCCCCAAGATGGGATCTCGTGGATACAGAAAGCTGCGGCGGTGCAATTAGGTTTTTGGCTCCTGTTCTGATCGTTTGGGGGTACGTGTGTATATATAGGAGGAAGAAGTACGCCGGAGGAGCTACAAGGGGCCCACGAGGCAGGGGGCGCGCCCTAGGGAGGGCACCCCCCACCCTCGTGACCGTCTCTTTTGTTCCTTGGAGCAGGGTCCAAGTCTCCTGGATCACGTTCGGTGAGAAAATCACGTTCCCGAAGATTTTATTCTGTTTGGACTCCATTTGATATTCCGTTTGTTCGAAACACTGAAATAGGCAAAAAAATAGCAATTCTGGGCTGGGCCTCCAGTTAATAGGTTAGTCCCAAAAATAATATCAAAGTGGAAAATACAGCCCAATATAGTCCAAAACAGTAGATAATATAGCATGGAGCAATCAAAAATTATAGAGACGTTGGAGACGTATCAGGCATCCCCAAGCTTAATTCCTGCTCGTCCTAAAGTAGGTAACTGATAAAAAGAGAATTTTTGATGCGGAGTGCTACTTGGCATAATTTCAATGCAAATCTTCTTAATTGTGGTATGAATATTCAGATTCGAAATATTCAAGACAAAAGTTTATATTGACATAAAAATAATAATACTTCAAGCATAGTAACAAAGCAATTATGTCTTCTCAAAATAACATGGCCAAAGAAAGTTATCCCTACAAAATCATATAGTCTGGCGATGCTCTATCTTCACCACACAAAGTATTTAAATCATGCACAACCCTGATGACAAGCCAAGCAATTGTTTCATACTCTAACTTTTTCAATACTTTTTCAATCTTCATGCAATACATGAGTGTGAGCGATGGATATAGCACTATAGGTGGAATAGAATGGTGGTTGTGGAGAAGACAAAAAGGAGAAGATAGTCTCACATCAACTAGGCGTATCAACAGGCTATGTAGATGCCATCAATAGATATCAATGTGAGTGAGTAGGGATTGCCATGCAACGGATGCACTAGAACTATAAGTATATGAAAGCTCAAAAAGAAACTAAGTGGGTGTGCATCCAACTTTCTTGCTCATGAAGACCTAGGGAAATTTGAGGAAGCCCATCATAGGAATATACAAGCCAAGTTCTATAATGTAAAATTCCCACTAGTATATGAAAGTGATAACATGACAGACTCTCTACTATGAAGATCATGGTGCTACGTTGAAGCACAAATGTGGTAAAAGGATAGTACCATTGTCCCTTTTCTCTTTTTATCTCATTTTTTTATTTGGGTCTTTTCTCTTTTTTATGCCTCTTTTTATTTGGGCTTCTTTGGCCTCTTTTTATCCTAAAATACCTACTTAAGCACGTAGATAGCTGGTCATATGTACTTCTAGGGTGCAGCAGAATTTAAGTGTAATTTATGTTATGAAACCCTGTTTGTTTAAATGGTTTGCTGTTATCACTTGTAGAACTAGTAATGTTTGCATGTTCATAGATAGACAACTATCAGGTTTATATGAGGGACACCGTCTTCTTAACTTATATATGTGTTAGAATTGGTTTGCTTACATCAAAGAAATTTACAGATGTCTGTGTTGCTGGTAAACAGTACCGACTTGTTACTTTAATACGTTGCCAAGAACTTGTTAGCTTTACTAGGTCATGTGTAATTAAATACGTTGCCAAAACTGGTTTGTTTTACTAGTTTGATGTTAGGTTCTTATGGCTCTTACAAAACTTTATTTATTGATTGCTAACATTCATGTTTGCAGGATCCAACTGAAACTCCGTTGGCACAATAGGTATGTTTTCAAAAACCTTCTTGTTTACCTGGTTTTCTACTATAACTTGTTGCTGTAATCATCTAACCAACTCAAGTTTTCAGGATCCAATTGGAAGTCCAATTGCACAGTAGGTACATTTTCAAAAATATATTTGTGTAACAGGTTTTCTGTTGTAACTTGTTGCTCTAATCAAGTTACTGACTACTCAACTTTTCAGGATCCAAGAGCAACTCCAATGCCACAACATGTTCCTTTTGCAAAACTTGTTTGTTTAACTGCTTTGCTGCTGCAACCGGTTGCTCTAATCACGTTACTGGTTACTCAACTTTTCAGGATCCAGGAGAAATTCCAATGCCACAATAGGTACCTTTTGCAAAACTTGTTTGTTTAACTGCTTTCCTGCTGGAACAACTGGTTACAATGATGTTAATAACTACTTTTCAGCATCCAATTGAAACTCTTTGATTGCTTGTTTGTTTAACTGGTTTGCTGTCATAACTACCAGTTGAGATGTTTTGCTAACTTAAACTTTTCGGAATCCAATTGGAACTTTAATGGCAAACCAGGTTAGCCCAAGATCAAAAAGCGAGGTCCCCATGAACGTTGTATCATCCCATAGCAGTGGCACTGGTCTAATCATGCATCATGAATTGCCGACTGCTGATGCTCTAGAGGCTAAACTAGTGGTAGAAAGAGATTCTGCTTCTACACTTAGAGATGAATTAGTTGACATGTTGAGGAAGCAAACAGCACAATCACAAGCAGTACTCAAGACAACCATTAAATATTTGGTGGATTTCAAAACGAAGCAAGCTGAGACTGACGACATTGTTAAGCTCCCGAAGGAGAAAGGAAATTAAATTCCCACTTGGTAAATCATAGGTGAAATTTTCTTTCCATCATTGAATAACCTTTGTGTTGTTTGTTCATGTAATCGATCAAACCATTTTTCAGAGAGCATGTAATAATTGTTTTTTGTTTTTTGGTTTGTAATTTATTTGAGCACAATTCTGTATTAATTGTTAAGACTCGGAGACATTTCATTTTGATTGTTGTGCCAGACCTACAAATATGCCAATCGGGCTGAATGTGCATTTAGCAATAATAGTAGCATAGATGGACCATAAGTGGCACGCATCGGAAAGGGCCAAGATGTTGTACTAGCATCGCTAAAAAAGGATGCTCTTCTAGCAAAAAAAGTACAACAACCTGGCTTATGTATATTAGTTGATATTATTGATCCATATACTCTATAAGTGTTTATATGTCTGTTAGTTATTCACATTCTTGGTTGATGGACTCGGTATTTGAATCTTGATACATCGCTTGTGTACATATCTAAATGGGAGTACACATTATGGTGCGTGTGACATATGGGTTGGACATAAAGTGTTCCAAACATTCGAATTCGCATTAAACTGGATTCTAGCTTCTGAATTCGAGTATCAGCATTCATAAATCATATTCATATATGACAGTGGAATACATGTTTTTCATGCTTTTGAATATATATAATAACACATAGAATATTATAAAGATTCCTATAGGAATACAAAATGGATTCAAATTTAGTTGCCAGGGTTAACATGGATGCTTATTGTCCCAAAATTCGAAAGAAGCGGCAAAATGTCCCCTCCCACGTCGGTTGCCCGAAGCCAAGTGTTTGTGAGATGGATATTACTGTCTACCCCTTACATGGAAAATCCATCGGTCGGATTTCTAGTGCTTTCCATAGGGGTAGTTTAGTAACTTTAATTAGACGTGACACGACCGCCTCTGAGCCCATTCTGACATGGTGGGAGCCAAACATGGGCGGCAAAACACATTTGATTCAAGCTTGTTCGAAAGACCTCTGTTTCTCCCTCCATTTCCCAATGAATACACGGTGGGCGCCAAAACAAACTCGACTCGGCCAAATTGTAGGCAAATATTATAAATAGGGGCAGGTTTGTAACTTCACTCAGATGTGGCACAACCGCCCTACCTATTTGCCCCATTCATACACCGTGGGCACCAACCATGGGTTCCAAAACACCCTCGCTCGCTGTGGGCAAATATAGGCGAGATGCGAGATTACCGTCCTATCCCCAACCGATGAGATGTCCAAATTTTAAATGGGGGCTAAGTTCGTAACTTTCCCATATTTCAGACAGGCACATCCCAAAAACATGGTTCACCGTAACTCTCCCTCCATTTTCCCATTCATACACCGTCCGCACTAGAACACCATCCCCACACTAGCCTCCTCCGTCTGCCACCCCATCCATCGCCGCCGTCCTCCACCGCATCCATCGCCACCGTCCTTTGCCATGACGGAGCACCTACCAAGACTACGTCGTCCACTGCTAGAGATGGACATTTCTCATCCACGATGATGGACCAAGAGCCTTGCATTGCGTCCTCTCGCTTCATCAGCGCAGTCATCCTCTTTGCCGGGGCTGCTCACACGACCTTCTCTTCCACCGCAACGGGACTTATCCCCAGATGCACCCGTCTACCGTCACAGATCTGCTTCAACGCCACCGACAACCATCACACCCCTGATGCCTACACGACACCGCAAGAGAGGTCGTACTTCATATCTCCTCAACTTTTTGATCTCAACCAGAAAATAGATCGTAACTTGGTTACTATACTTTCTTTTCAGCTCTTACAATTTAGTTCTTATAGTTCGAAGCAAACAATGGATGCCAAATAACATTTCTCTGGTTTGCAGTTTGAATCTGCCATGGCACAGTCACAATAGGGTTTAATTGATCATGCTTAGGGTTTAATTGATCATGTTGGTTCCGTGGTGGTTTCTTTAATAGAAATCGGAAGGGAAACACTATTTTGCTCAAAAAATGCTTAGGGTTTCCCCCTTCTATGATCACTATACAATCAGCATACGTGCTTCGTGTCATAATAGCACTTCTCCACCCATCAAGCTAAAAAAGCTTAGTTGTTCAAATACTAATCTGATATTATTAAAATAGAGTCGTTTAATTGGTCAGCTAAATGTTCCTAATTTAGTTTCGAAAATGCATGTTCGCCACTCGGGTGTGTATCTCTATAGGGTGCCCATGGTAGGCCCCGGCCCACTGCTACCTCTTGAGCACTTGCGTTGGTTTTCCCTTGAAGAGGAAAGGGTGGTGCAGCAAAGTAGCGTAAGTATTTCCCTAAGTTTTTGAGAACCAAGGTATCAATCCAGTAGGTGGCTATGCGCGAGTCGCTCGCACCTACACAAAACAAATAAATCCTCGCAACCAACGCGATAAGGGGTTGTCAATCCCTACACGGTCACTTACGAGAGTGAGATCTGATAGATATGATAAGTTAATATTTTTGGTATTTTTATGATAAAGATGCAAAGTAAAATAAAAGCAATGAAAATAACTAAGTATTGAAAGATTAATATGATGAAGATAGACCCAGGGGCCATAGATCTCACTAGTGGCTTCTCTCAAGAGTATAAGTATTTTACGGTGGGTGAACACATTACTGTTGAGCAATTGACAGAATTGAGCATAGTTATGAGAATATCTAGGTATGATCATGTATATAGGAATCACGTCCAAGACAATTAGACCGACTCCTGCCTGCATCTACTACTATTACTCCACACATCGACCGCTATCCAGCATGCATCTAGAGTATTAAGTTCATAAGAACAGAGTAACGCCTTAAGCAAGATGACATGATGTAGAGGGATAAATTCATGCAATATGACAAAAAACCCATCTTGTTATCCTCAATGGCAACAATACAATACGTGCCTTGCTGCCCCTACTTTCACTGGGAAAGGACACCTCAATATTGAACCAAAAGCTAAGCACTTCTCCCATTGCAAGAAAGATCAATCTAGTAGGCCAAACCAAACTGATAATTCAAAGAGACTTGCAAAGATAACCAATCATACATAACAGAATTTAGGGAAGATTCAAATTTTCTTCATAGATAAACTTGATCATAAACCCACAATTCATCAGTCTCAACAAACACACCGCAAAAGAAGATTACATCGAATAGATCCCCACAAGAGAGGGGGGGAACTTTGTATTGAGATCCAAAAATAGAGAAGAAGCCATCTAGCTAATAACTATGGACCCGTAGGTCTGAGGTAAACTACTCACACTTCATCGGAGTGGCCATGGTGTTGATGTAGAAGCCCTCCGTGATCGATGCCCCCTCCGACGGAGCTCCGGAACAGGCCCCAAGATGGGATCTCATGGATACAGAAAGTTATGGCGGTGGAATTAGGGTTTTGGCTCCGTATCTGATTGTCTGGGGGTACGTAGGTATATATAGGAGGAAGAAGTACGACGGTGGAGCAACAGGGGGCCCACGAGGGTGTAGGGCGCGCCTGGGGGGGGGGGTAGGCACGCCCCCCTACCTCGTGGCCTCCGTGATGGTTGCTTGACGTAGGGTCCAAGTCTCCTGGTTCTTGTTTGTTCCAAAAATCATGTTCCCGAAGGTTTTATTCCGTTTGGACTCCGTTTGATATTCCTTTTCTTTGAAACCCTAAAATAGGCAAAAAACAGCAATTCTGGGCTGGGCCTCCAATTAGTAGGTTAGTCCCAAAAATAATATAAAAGTGTATAATAAAGCCCAATAATGTCCAAAACAGTAGATAATATAGCATGGATCAATCAAAAATTATAGATATGTTGGAGACGTATCACACATCCCCAAGCTTAATTCCTGCTCGTCCTCGAGTAGGTAAATGATAAAAACAGAATTTTTGATGTGGAATGCTACTTGGCATATTTTCAATGTAATTCTTCTTAATTGTGGTATGAATATTTAGTTCTGAAAGATTCAAGACAAAAGTTCAATATTGACATACAAATAATAATACTTCAAGCATACTAACTAAGTAATTATGTCTTCTCAAAATAACATGGCCAAAGAAAGTTATCCCTCCTATAAAAAAAGTTAGCCCTACAAAATCATATAGTCTGGCTATGCCCTATCTTCACCACACAATGTATTTATATCATGCACAACCCCGATGACAAGCCAAGCAATTGTTTCATACTTTAGACATTCTCAAAACTTTTTCAATCTTCACGCAATACATGAGAGTGAGCTATGGACATAGCACATTAGGTGGAATAGAATGGTGGTTGTGGAGAAAAAAAAAGGGAGAAGATAGTCTCACATCAAATAGGCGTATCAACAGCTATGGAGATTCCCATCAATAGATATCAATGTGAGTGAGTAGGGATTGCCATGCAACGATGCACTTGAGCTATAAGTGTATGAAAGCTCAAAAAGAAACTAAGGGGGTGTGCTTCCAACTTGCTTCCTCACGAAGACCTAGGGCATTTTGAGGAAGCCCATCATTGGAATATACAAGCCAAGTTCTGTAATGAAAAATTCCCACTGGTATATGAAGGTAATAACAAAGGAGACTCTCTACTATGAAGATCATGGTGCTACTTTGAAGCAAAAGTGTGGTAAGGGGATAGTAGCATTGTCCCTTCTCTCTTTTTCTCTCATATTTTTTTATTTGGGCCTTTTCTCTCTTTTTTATGGCCTCTTTTTTTCATCCGGAGTCTCATCCCGACTTGTGGGAGAATCATAGTATCCATCATCCTTTCCTCACTTGGGACAATGCTCTAATAATGATGATCATCACACTTTTATTGCCTTACAACTCAATAATTGCAACTCGATACTTAGAACAAGATATGACTCTATATGAATGCCTCCGGTGGTGTATCGGGATATGCAATGACTCATGAGTGACATGTATGAAAGAATTATGAACGGTGTCTTTGCCACAAATACAATGTCAACTACATGATCATGCAAAGAAATATGACAATGATGGAGCATGTCATAATAAACGGAACGGTGGAAAGTTGCATGGCAATATATCTCGTTGTGGCTATGGGAATGCCATGATAGGTAGGTATGGTGGCTGTGTTGAGGAAGGTATATGGTGGGTTTATCATACCGGCGAAAAGTGCGCGGTATTAGAGAGTCTAACAATGGTGGAAGGGTGAGAGTGCGTATGATCCATGGACTCAACATTAGTCATAAAGAACTCATATACTTATTACCAAAATCTACAAGTTATCAAAGAAAAGTATTACGCGCATGCTCCTAGGGGGATAGATTGGTAGGAAAAGACCATCGCTCGTCCCCGACCGCCACTCATATGGAAGATAATCAATAAATAAATCATGCTCCGACTTCATCACATAACGGTTCACCATACGTGCATGCTACGGGAATCACAAACTTTAACACAAGTAATTCTCAAATTCACAACTACTCAACTATCATGACTTTAATATCACCATCTCCATATCTCAAAACAATTATCAAGCATCAAACTTCTCATAGTATTCAACACACTCATAAGAGAATTTTATTATTAATCTTGTATACCTAGCATATTAGGATTATTTAAGAAAATTACCATGATATTTAAGACTCTGAAAATAATCTAAGTGAAGCATGAGAGATCAATAGTTTCTATAAAACAAATCCACCACTGTGCTCTAAAATATATAAGTGAAGTACTAGAGCAAAACTATATAACTCAAAAGATATAAGTGAAGCACATAGAGTATTGTAATAATTTCCGAATCATGTGTGTCAATCTCAAAAGGTGTGTACAACAAAGATGATTGTGGCAAACTAAAAAATAAAGACTCAAATCATACAAGACGCTCCAAGCAAAACACATATCATGTGGTGAATAAAAATATAGCTCCAAGTAAAGTTACCGATAGAAGTAGACGAAAGAGGGGATGCCTTTCGGGGCATCCCCAAGATTTGGCTTTTAGGTGTCCTTAGATTATCTTGGGGGTTTACATGAAGTGGGGGAACGCCGGCAGCTGGAAATCTGGGCTGAAAAGGAGCAAATATAAGAGAGCTATTCTGCAGATCTCCAAAAGTCCTGAATCTTCACGGGAGCACGTTTCAGAATATATAAAAAATATTGGGCAAAAGAAGTACCAGAGGGGGGCCACCCACCGTCCACGAGGGTGGGGGACGCGCTCTACCCCCTGGGCGTGCCCCCTGCCTGGTGGGCCCCCTGGCAGCCCTCTGATGCCCATCTTTGGCTATATGGAGTCTTTCATGGAGGAAAAAAATCATAAGCTAGCCCACGGGACAAAACTCCGCCGCCACGAGGCGGAACATTGGCGGAACCAATCTAGGGCTCCGATGGAGCTGTTCTGCCGGAGAAACTTCCCTCCGGGAGGGGGAAATCATCACCATCGTCATCACCATCGATCCTCTCATCGGGAGGGGATCAATCTCCATCAACTTCTTCACCAGCAACATCTCATCTCAAACCCTAGTTCATCTCTTGTATCCAATCTTTGTCCCGAACCTCAGATTGGTACCTGTTAGTTGCTAGTAGTGTTGATTACTCCTTGTAGTTGATAATAGTTGGTTTACTTGGCGGAAGATCATATGTTCGGATCCATTATGCATATTAATACCCCTCTGATTATGAACATGAATATGCTTTGTGAGTACTTATGTTTGTCCCTGAGGACATGGGAGAAGTCTTGCTATAAGTAGTCATGTGAATTTGGTATTCGTTCGATATTTTGATGAGATGTATGTTGTCTTTCCTCTAGTGGTGTCATGTGAACGTCTACTATATGACACTTCACCATTGTTTGGGCCTAGAGGAAGGCATTGGGAAGTAATAATTAGATGATGGGTTGCTAGAGTAATAGAAGCTTAAACCCTAGTTTTTGCGTTGCTTCGTAAGGGGCTGATTTGGATCCATATGTTTCATGCTATGGTTAGGTTTACCTTAATACTTCTGTTGTAGTTGCGGATGCTTGCAATAGGGGTTAATCATAAGTGGGATGCCTGTCCAAGGAAGGACAGTACCCAGGCACCGATCCACCCACATATCAAATTATCAAAGTACCGAACGCGAATAGTATGAACGTGATGAAAACTAGATTGACGATAATTCCCATGTGTCCTTGGGAGAGCTTTCCTTTGCTACAAAAAGGATTGGGCCGTCTTGCTGCACCTTATTTACTTTTATTACTTGTTACCCGTTACCAATTACCTTATCACAAAACTATCTATTGCCGATAATTTCAGTGTTTGCAGAGAATACATTGCTAAAAAACACTTATCATTTCCTTCCGCTCCTTGCTGGGTTCGACACTCTTACTTATCGAAAAGGCTACAATATATCTATTGGGTTCTATGGTAGGGTGCGACGACTACAAATTAAAATTTTCCTACGCGCAGAACAACAAAGAACATGCTACTGCAGATGGATCACAGTTCGTTACCACTAGACGCGTAGTTCCATGGAGCGGAAGAAGAGTTGGGGCAGCGCGTCCGCGTGGATCGTCTCCTCCTCGCCCGATCTCCCTCATATAGCCGGTAGTCGGTTCCCACGTACAGGTTCGCCGGAGCCGCCCAAGTGCATCGCTTCTAACGGTATCCACGTGTGTAGGAGGAATGTCGTGCGCCGGACTACTAGGTCCGATCACACAACCGGTGGTGAGTGGAGGTGTCTATTCACAACACATGCAAACCCTAGTGACAGCGCCGAAGCGATCAACCGCATGAGTGTGACTCACCCCACTTTATAGAGGCATCCATCACGGGCTCAATACTTGGGCCTCGCACGGACCCTAAAGCCCATAATTCTACTCGGACACAATTCGAATACTTTCGTAGGTTCCTTCCCTTAAGCGCGCGACCCCTTAGGTTCAAGCTGGCTTGGTCGCAGTTCGGATCACCTCCGGACTACATGGCTGGTAGCGGCCTCTAGCAAGGCGTGCCGACCACCAAGCAAACGTTGGAGCTGGTTAGGCGAACCTGTACATCACACTTCCATTCCTTTTGCCACACGATATATGTTGTCGGGATCAAGGCGAGTCTGTCATCCTTGTGCTAGCCCGACCTCTTGCTCGTTCCAGTGATGCTAACCACAAACCAGATTATTTTATAATTCATGTCACATGGCCATGCTTATCTTAGTCGGATCGCATGAGTGGCCCAGAGTATATCTCTCCTGATTGGAGGGGCAAATCCCATATTGCTCGACCATGTCTTGCAGCATGGGTCTGGACAAGCCCGAAACCTACCTTTGTAACTACCCAGTCACGGAGTAGTGTTTGGTTGGCCCAAAGCAAGTCTGTCACCATCCCGAGTTCATGCGCCAACTCAGGTCTTAGGACATAGAACGTATGTCGTACTAGAGACTCACAGATGACATATCGCTGCATCTCATAGTTGGGTCTGTCGGACTCGAACCTTTTTTCGACTCGAATCCGACTACGTCGAATCTGACCAGATCCTTCCAAGTCCATATTATCCGGTTAGCATCCAATGCTGCATGGCTAGTGAGACCAAGCAATCGACTGTATCATATGCTAGTCTAGTCGGTTGTGCGTCCACACAACCCTTTCGACTAGGGACCTTTTAGGACAGTCATCATACAATGCATAGTCCCACAAACAAGTCACGTACTTGCTGATACACATCATTGATAATGTCCAAGGACTATCTTTATTCATAAATACATAGGAAATATAACCATACATGATTGCCTCTAGGGCATATCTCCAACAGTCTCCCACTTGCACTAGAGTCAATCAAATAGATATCAAATGCCCATAGCTCTAACGTGCCCCTCATGCTTGGTTTGTGGAAGCGACTTAGTCAACGGATCTGCAACATTCGCATCTGTGTGAATTTTTCATAACTCTACTTCACCATTCTTTACGATCTTTCGTATCCAGTGATATTTCCAATCTATGTGTCTGGTCTTGTGGTGATCCCTCGGCTCCTTGGCTTGTGCGATGGCACCAGAAAAATACTAAGAGCATCCAGAAAGTTCCGGATCCAAACACCTTCCTTTGCAGCTTCACAAGCCGCAATGTATTCAGCTTCTATGGTAGAATCGGCCACCGTATCTTGCCTGGAGCTCATCCAGCTCACTGCTGCTCCGTTCATGACATACACGAATCGGACTGTGATCGACAATCATCTCCGTCGGTTAGGAAACTAGCATTGGCGTAACCCCTTACGACAAGCTTTTCCTCACCTCCATAAACTAGGAACATCTCTTTAGTCCTTTTCAGGTACTTCAAAATAGTCTTTACCGCTGCCAAGTGACTCTCACCTCGGTTGGTTTGGTATCTACGTGTTAGGCTTATTGCAAAAGCAACATTAGCCCGTGTACATATCATGGCATACATGATGGATCCAATTGCCGAGGCATATGGAATCCGATTCATCCTGCTTCGCTCATTAGATGTCGAAGGACTCTAAATCTCGCTTAGACTTATACCATGTGATACAAGCAATAACTCTTTCTTGGCCTCACTCATGTTGAACCGCTTCAAGACTTTATCTATGTACGTGCTTTGGCTCAAGCCGAGCAGCCTCCTCGATCTTTCTCTATAGATCTTGATGCCTAAAATGTAAACTACCTCACCAAGTGTAACACCCTCGATGCGACGATATCTCCCACGTGTCGAGGCACGACTTAGAGGAATAATCGCATTGAAGGCATATGTCGCAAGTTAGGCAATCTTCACAACATCCCATGTAATATAAATAATAAATGGGAGATAACATAGTTGGCTTACACTTGCCACGTCAATCAAGGACATAAATAACATTACATCATGATAACACTCATGGCCCGACTACAGCGCCAAAATAAAAGATAACCCAACATGCGACAACGGTCCCGTTCACCCCCAACTGGGCACAATTACTGATCATCGAGAAAGGAAACATAGTAACGTTGAGAGTCTTCATCGAACTCCCACTTGAGCTCGTACGCGTCTCCTGGAGCGGAATCATCAGGCCCTGCATCTGGTGTAATAGTAATCTATGAGCCACAGGGACTCAGCAATCTTGCACCCTCGCGATCAAGACTATTTAAGCTTATAGGTAAGGCAAGGTAAATATAGGTGGAGCTGCAGCAAGTGACTAGCATATATGGTGGCTAACTTATTCGCAAAAGAGAGCGAGAAGAGGAGGAAAAGCGCGAGCGAGAAAATAGAGAACAACCTGCGCAAACATTACTCCAACACCGTGTCCACTTCCCGGACTCCGCCGAGAAGAGGCCATCACGGCAACACACTCAGTTGATTCATTTTAATTAAGTTAAGGTTCAAGTTATCTACAACCGGACATTAACAAATTCCCATGTGCCCATAACCGCGGGCACGGCTTTCAAATGTTCAAATCCCTGCAGGGGAGTCCCAACTTAGCCCATGACAAGCTCTCACGGTCAACGAAGGAATAGACCTCCTCCCAAGACATTCCGATCAGACTCGGTATCTTGGTAATTCAAGACACTTTGACAGGTTAAAACAAGACCAGCAACACTGCCCGAATGTGCCGACAAATCCCGATAGGAGCTGCACATATCTCTTTCTCAGGGCACACTCAAATTGTCCTAGGTACGGGTAGGCCAGCCCAGAGTTGCCCCTGGTGGCCACCGGTAGCTGACAGGTGGACCAACACTCAGAGGAGCACCGGCCCAGGGGGGTTAAAATAATGTTGACCCTTGAGTCTGCAGAACCCAAGGGAAAGAAAAGGCTAGGTGGCAAATGGTAAAACCAAGGTTGGGCATTGCTGGAAAAGCTTTAATCAAGGCGTAATATCAAGGGGTTCCCATTACAACCCAACCGCGTAAGGAACGCAAAAATCCGGGAACATAACACCGATATGACGGAAACTAGGGCGGCAAGAGTGGAACAAAACACTAGACGAGAGGCCGAGCCTTCCACCCTTTACCAAGTATATAGATGCATTAAGATAACATAGCAATATAATGATATCCCAACAAGTAAATAAAAGATGTTCCAACAAGGAACGGCATCCAATCTTCACCTTCAACTAGCAACGCTATAAGAGGGGCTAAGCAAAGCGGTAACATAGCCAATCAACGGTTTGCTAGGACAAGGTGGGTTAGAGGTTTGACATGGCAAAATGGGAGGCTTGCAAGCAAGTGGTAGGCATCGTAGCATTGGCATAGCAAAAGAGCGAGCAAACTAGCATAGCAAAGATAGTAGTGATTTCGAGTGTATGATCATCTTGCCTGCACAGTTGTCAGAGTTGACTGGATCCTCAAAAGCAAACTCAACGGGCTACTCGTTAGCGAACTCGTCTCCCGGCTCTACTTAAACAAGACAAACAAGCAACAAGGATACAATCAACCACGTGCAAGGATCAAGCGATATAATGCAATGATGATGCGATGCGGGATGCAAAATGCAAGATATGACAGGAAATACATGAACCTGGACTCAACATGGAAATCCAAGTGATCCACTGGAAAGATGAGATGAAATAGCTTGAAAACGATATAAAGAACGCCAGAAACGGAGTTACGGTTTGGAAATGGCAAGCGATTCAAAAATGACACCGGTCTGCGATTTACAGCAAGTAGGCATCTAAATGCAATGAGATGAACATGCTACAGCACCCAAACATGACAACAAAATTCATGGCAGGGATGCACACAAGATTCTTAACAAAAGTCTAGCACTGAGCTACGGCCAATTCATCCATTAACAGGTTCAAACAAGCATGGCAAAAATGCATATGACAAACAGATCTCAGACTTAGTGAAATTAACACTTGTCTGGAATTTCAGATCAGGTCTTTGGAGCATGAAAACTACATGCTACAGGACCTGAACATGGCAAAGTAAAGCATGGCATGGAGCTACTCAAAGAGCTTATAAAATTCCCTTAGTGACCTTGAGCCAAAAGGGATCAGAAAATACAATTGCAAGCACGTGAACATAGCAAAAACATAATCAGTTTTCAGACTTTGTGAAAACTGGGACATGCTGAAAAATAACTCACGAAGGCATGTTTACGAGCTCGATGCACTCACTACAGTGCAGGTCATGGCAAGACAAGCTAGACATGGCAAGAACAATGGCATAGCAAGCACGGATCAACTACAACAACATCGGAAAAATTGCAAACAAGTTGACAATCTCCCCAGATTCACGAAGTAGCAAAAGTAGAGCTCGATTGACTCAAGCTAGGGTGCTCCATAAATGCAAAAAAAGACATGGATGAATAGAGTACTACAATATGAACAAAACATCCTTACTGATTATCCTCAAAAGAGGCACGGATCACTAGGAAACAACAAGAACATATGGCATCATGAGATGAACAGCTCCAGGACTTAGTGAAATCACTAAGTCCCTGAAAACAGAATTATCAAGTGCACCACTTTGCAAGCTTGCAAAAGTCACTACACACATCACAAAAATACATGGGTTGCACCTCTTGAAAGATGGAAAAACCCTTAACAAAACATATGTAGAACTCATGGGCATAGCATGCACACATTAATCATGGCAAAAATGACAAAAGTGCTAAACGGAGTAGCAGATCTGACAATTAACTCAAGTAGCCTTCTTCTAACAACATTTCGGGCATGAAGATGAGCTCAAATGAAAATGATGAAATGGAATGAAATGATGTACTCTCTGAGATGAACATTTTATATGCTATATGCATGAATCGGAGCTACGGATGCAAAGTTACGGGGCTACAAACATGTGCATATGGACTGAGAATATGAGGGACTTAGTAAAAAAAACAACCCCAGATCTAGGGTTTGACCGGCGCGGAATCCGAGGCGGGGCCGGCGCGCACTGTTCACGCCGGAGTTCGTCGTCAACGTCGCCGGAGTGGAGAGGAGAGGCCGGGCCGGGGCCGGCGGTGGCGGCCGGAGGCGGCGGCCGGGCGAGGCGGCGGCGGCGCGAGGAGGTTTGGATAAGATGAATCCCTGGAATGGGAGGAGGTTTGGATAAGATGAATCAGGTACCGCAGACTGAATATCGAAAAAACGTATGACCTTTTTATAAAACTGAAGCGTTGTCCCAGATTCACTAACGAAGGGATTGTGGGTTATATTTCCTAAAAGCACAGGGACCTTTTTGTAAAACCGCCGCAAACGGGGCATGTGGGCCTGATTTACTGGGCCGAAGCGCACGAGAGGGCATCGTTTGCATCTTTTTGATGCACACGATGTGGTTCCCCGAATTAGTACCACCTCGCATATATGTTTTATATTCAAACTCAAAGTGTAAAAGTGTAAATTCGCGGGAAGAAAACGTATAGTCACGGTGAACCCAAGGAGTCATTTTGTGCTTTATAATTAGGAAAAGATATGATGATGATTGTCGGATTACAGGTTCCGGAAAAACCCTTAAGGTTCGAACACTAGGGTGTGCACGAAGATCTCTATCCCCCTAGCTCACACTCTTGCAATTATCTCAAAGCCTAGCTCGCCGAACCCAAGGAACAAGAGACACAAGAGTTTATGCAGGTTCGGGCCACCATTGCGGTGTAATACTCTACTCCAGTGTGGTGTGTTGGATTTCCTTGCAGGCTGGGGATGAACAAGTACCAGGGAAGAACAACCTCCTGAGCATAGGTGTTCTTGAGCTCGGCGAGCTTGTGTGGCTGCCTTGGTGGAATGGATCCTGTCCAAGATGAGATGAGGTCCCCCCTTCCTATGGTGGTGGCTAGTCCTATTTATAGAGGCCCGGGTCCTCTTACCAAATATTAGGTGGGAAGGGATCCCACAACGGCCAATTTGAAGGGGGACATCTAGTACAAGCTATCCTAACAAAAGGTGGCCTTCGCCTGCCAAAGGCTCTAGTTGTGATGCTGTCGTGGGCTCCATGATGACATCCTTCCTGCCATCCTGCTGGTCTTGGTCTCGTTGCACCGATATGGAAACCTTTGCCCGACGCCTCGGGACTCTCCACATGTGCCTGCCTCTATAGCACCAAAGAGGCAACTCGAACTCTGCGCCCGCTGGCTCTAGCCTGGCGCCTGCCTGGCCTTGGTCGTCATGGCTCACGTCATGGAAACCTCATAAGGTGCCCCTCACCTCGATCTCTCCGCTCCTCGTGAGCCAGCCTAGTGAGGCTACCCCTGAGGAGGTCTTGTGTCATCCGCCTCGCGAGGCTTGGCCCATCGCGAGGGTCTTGAGTGTTTGCAGAAGAAGATGGGCTGTACCAGGCCCCTAGTGGAGCCGTGCCCTGGGCCGCAGTCAGGCAAGTCTGGGTACCCCCATTCCTAGGACGCCGATACTAGCCCCCGGGCCGAAGGAGCGCTTGTGCTTGGCTTCGTAGCGAAACCAAGTGTCAAGTGCGTAGCACCGCGGGCCCCAATAGCCTACAGCCTCGACCAACACGTGGCAACTGACAGGACGTGGGTGCCTCGACTTCCCCATGTAGGCTTGATTTCAGCCTGGCTCACTTCTCCACCGCTCCCTCATCTTCCGGAAGGCAATGGATTTCTTCCCGTGGAACAATCTGACACCAACTCCCCCCACCGCCATGCCACCAAGTCGGAAGAAGAAGGGAGACAAGGAGTCCCGTACCTCGGCCCCCGCAATGCTGGTCTTCGGGCCCCGCCATCGAGCGGTCGGTGGTGCTCAACCAAGAGGCGATGAGCAAGGTGCGCCCAAAGCTTGCCGCCGGTTTCAATGAGTGGGGGGCGACGGTGGCCTGGCCTGCTTCCTGAGCCGAAGTTGACAGGATGGCCACCGAGGTCGCCATCCATCTTCACGCCCTCTGGGTAGGCTTGGTTCCCCCTTTCTCCAATTTCTTCACTGTAGTGCTTTCGCATTACCAGATCAACGCGTTGCATCTCGATCCAAAATCCACCATCCTCCCTGCTGTCTTTGCCTTCGTCTGCGAAGCCATGGTGGGCATTGCCCTTTTCGTGGCCCTGCTTCACCACTTCTTCTCGCTGCACCTAACAGATCCTCTCCAGCGCTCAAGGTGTGTATCCCTTCAGGCCATCGCGGCGACGTCCGGATCGGGGATCGACTTCGAGCTCTCACCGGTCGTCGGAGGCTTCAGGAAGAGGTGGGTGTTTGTGGACGTTGGCATGCGCTGCCCCTTGCTGCTGCTCCCCCGGATTCAGGCTGCTCAGAGCTCCAGTTGGGGGCACGTGAAGCTCACCGATCAGCTGCTCGCCCATGTCTGGCTTTGGTTTGCCAGGCTAAAGGACCTCGGAGTGACGGCGCCCATGGTGGTGTAGGAGTTCATCCCGTGTCGCATCGCTCCTCTTCAGCGCCACTCTCAGCAAATATGGACCTTCTCTGGCTACGGGGACCGCATGAGGCTTCAGGCTCTGGCTCTTCCTGTTGAGGCTCGGCGCATGGTGCTCGAGCTCCTGACGGGCGACCCGATGCCAGCCAACGAGCTGGAGGAGGGATGTCTTCTGTACTACTGCTCGAACAAGCTGGAGTTCGTGAAGCAGATGCCCCTCTTCGACGAATGGGGGAAACGTCCAGTTGGCCTTGAAGGTCCCCGCGAGAGCCCTGTCTTCGTGGCCCCCTTGCCAGCCGCGAGCGCGATGCTCACCCCAGGAAAGGGCGCAGGGGGGCGGTTGCTGTGAAGCGATGGCAACGCCGCTACTGAGGAACCGGCACCACTCGGGGTTCCCGAGGTGCCGTCCCTCGGGACCCTGGAGAACCGTCCCGAGGAAGAGGCCCGGGGGACGACGCAGTCTGATGCTCCTGAGGTCGGAGCAACCGAGGCCCCGTTGAACCGCCATGAGGCGAGTACCAAGGTCCTCGCACGGTCCAGCAACCCTGAGGTCGCCTCCTCAGGAGTCACACCATCCGCGCCCGGCCTTGGTGACCGCGCCCAGGGCCTTGGCCAGCTCGGACCGAACTTCGCGGCGCTCCGCAAGAGGAAGGGGTCTCCAAGCTATAGTGGTGACGCCTTTCGGCCATTGACGCGGAGGAAGTACATTGCTATTGACGAGTGAGTACCTTATCTTTGTAATTTCTTGAGTACCACTTCCACTCCTAACTTTGGTTCCTCATGGTCCCTTCTACTAAGGCGAGGAAGTCTCCTGCCTTGAGTCCTCTACTGACCTTGAGCGCCCCAAGCCTGCCTGCCAAACTTGGCGCGAGGTCAGCCGGAGAGGCAAGCATGCCAGCTTGGCATCTCGACCCAGCGTTCTTGCCGTCCGTACTTCACGGCATTGCCTGGGATGCGGAAAGTGTGCCGAGGGCTCCTCCTCTGGTTATTGACCGCGGTTGGATGGCCTCGGCTCTGGCCTCTCCTTCGGGTGACGAGCCTCCGCCCTTCCGGGCCCCCGACGGGGCCCGAAGGGCGACTGGAAAGACGCCGGCCTCTAGCCGCCTGCTGGGAGGAGGCGAGGCACCTCGAACCTCTTTAATGACTCCTGGCGTGGAGGACGGACCTGGTTGTGCATTGGAGCTTGCGCGCAGGCGGGGTGCTATCCATCACGAGCTTTTCCGGGAAGCGATGGGTGCACTGAGTCGGCTTGGGGAAGAGCTCGTGGACATTGACGCTCGCCTTAAAACTGAGGGTCTTCGCCTAGTGGATGAATGGCGTCAATTGATTGTGGCCATCAACCTTGGGCGCCTCCAGCATGAGCGCGCCAATGCGAAAGCCAAGGCATCCCTTGCAACCTCGCGCGAGGCCAGCGCCCAAGCATTGGAGGAGGCCAGGGAGGCAGGCCACCACCGCGAGGTCGCCGAGAAGCGCAGGAAAGAGCTTCAGGCCCTGAATGCCTCCCTGGAGCAGCAGGTGGAGGCGCATAGAGAAGCCTTGGCGTCGATGAAGGGGGCGCCGTCCGATGAGGAGGAGATCTTGAAGAGCGAGGAAGCGCTAATGCTGGAGGCCACAGAGCGTCGCCTCGAGCTTGAGCGGTTGGAGATGAGGGAGCATTAGGTTGCTCAGGTGGAAGATGCCGCCAGCACGTGCGAGGCCAGGATCCAGCAGGAAGTGGACGACAGGGTGGGGGTGGCTCGCGCTGATCTTGCCAATAGGTAGGACATGAAGCTGAAGCTCGTGGAAGCCGAAGCAGAGGGCAGGCCCACCACCCTTAGGTCAAGGTTGGCTGAGGCGGAGCAGCGCGAGAAGGCCGCTGCAGCTGCCTTGATCTCCATGCAGGCCGAGTTGGCCTTCGCTCATGCCGAACTACTCCCGCTTCAGCAGCGAGTTACTGCTGCTAAGTCCCTCGTGCAGCTGTAACGCCCTCGATGCGGCTATATCTCCCACGTGTCGAAGCACGACTTAGAGGCATAACCGCATTGAAAGCAATGTCGCAAGTGAGGTAATCTTCACACAACCCATGTAATACCTAAGGGAAAGATACATAGTCGGCTTACAATCGCCACTTCACACAAATACATGAATAAAGCATTACAACATCCAAATACAATCAAGGTCCGACTATGGAACCAAAATAAAAGAAGAACCCCAAATGCGACAAGGTCCCCGATCGACCCCAACTGGGCTCCACTACTTATCAACTAGAACGAAACAACACAAAGGACAAGATCTTCATCGTGCTCCTCCTGAGCTAGATTGCGTCATCTTCACGGACTCATCGGCACCTGCAAGCTGGTTTTGGAAGTATCTGTGAGCCACGGGGACTCAGCAATCTCGCACCCTCGCGATTAAGACTATTTAAGCTTATGGGTAAGGTAAAAGTATGAGGTGGAGCTGCAGCAAGCGACTAGCATATATTGTGGATAACATACGCAAAAGAGAGCGAGAAGAGAAGGCAAAGCACGATCGATAAAAGTATGATCAAGAAGTGATCCTAAAACAACCTACGTCAAGCATAACTCCAACACCGTGTTCACTTCCCAGACTCCGCCGGAAAGAGACCATCACGGGTACACACGCGGTTGACTCATTTTAATTAAGTTAAGGTACAAGTTATCTACAACCGGACGTTAACAAATTCCCATCTGCCCATAACCGCGGGCACGGCTTTCGAAAGTTCAAATCCCTGCAGGGGTGTCCCAACTTAGCCCATCACAAGCTCTCACCGTCAACGAAGGAATAGACCTCCTCCCGAGACATTCCGATCAGACTCGTTATCCCGGTACAACAAGACATTTTGACAGGGTAAAACTAAACCAGCAACACCGCCCGATGCGCCGACATCCTGATGGGAGCTGCACATATCTCGTTCTCAGGGCAACACCGGATAGGTCAAGCTACGAGTAAAACCAGCCCTCAAGTTTCCCCGAGGTGGCCCCGCAGACTGCCCATTTCGGACCAACACTTAGACAAGCACTGGCCCCGGGGGGGTTAAAAATAAAGATGACCCTCGAGAGAGCGACTCCCAAGGGAAAAATAGGTGGTGGTGAGGCAAATGGTAAAACCAAGGTTGGGCATTGCTGGAGGAGCTTTACTTAAGGCGAACTGTCAAGGGGTTCCCATTATTACCCAACCGCGTAAGGAACGCAAAATCCAGGAACATAACACCGATATGACGGAAACTAGGGCGGCAAGAGTGGAACAAAACACCAGGCATAAGGCCGAGCCTTCCACCCTTTACCAAGTATATAGATGCATTAATTAAATAAGAGATATTGTGATATCCCAACAAGTAAACATGTTCCAACAAGGAACAACATCTCCATGTTCCAACAAGGAACAAGCTTCAATCTTCACCTGCAACTAACAACGCTATAAGAGGGGCTGAGCAAAGCGGTAACATAGCCAATCAATGGTTTGCTAGGACAAGGTGGGTTAGAGGCTTGGTTCAACAATATAGGAGGCATGATAAGCAAGTGGTAGGTATCGCAGCATAGGCATAGCAAAAGAGCGAGCATCTAGCAAAGCAAAGAGAGAAGTGATTTCGAGGGTATGGTCATCTTGCCTGAAATCCCGCAAGGAAGAAGAACGAGTCCATGAAGAAGACAAACGGATGTAGTCGAACGGGTCCTCACGAACGCGACGTTATCGGAACCAACCCGAAGAAGCAAATACCGGAAAAGAAGCAAACAACATAGTAAACAACCAAGCATAACATGGCATGATGCGCAAACAAGTATGATGCATGTCCGATTTAATGAGGCATTGCATGGCAAAATGCACAAACAATCCTACAAATTAAATGGAGCTCAATATGCAACCCCGTTGCATATTGACGAAACACCACATTCAAGTTATTTAGTTCGATCTCATTTATGTACCCAACAATATTAAATGTTTCTAAGAATGTCAAGAGGTGAAACATAAAGGGATTATCTATATAAACAATTTAAATGGGGCCGGGTATAACAAACAACAAATCCAGTAAATCCCCATATGCATTTAGCAATTTAATGCAAAAAAACAATTTTAAACATTCTTGAAGTTGTTATCATGATGCGGATGACATGCAAGTTTTGAAAAACATGATTATGCAATGTGTATGATGACATGGCAAGATGCGACACGCAAGCAAAAGACAAGGCAACAACAGCGAATAACTGGAGGACACCTGGCACAGCGGTCTCGGGGCGTTACAGCAGCAGAGCAGGGAGGAGGCGATCCACCGATAGACGTTACAGCGCGAACACACCCCCATGCTCCAGAACCTCAGGGTGAGGGCCAATCGGGCACTGGGCATCATCTGCGATGAATACACCCCTCATCCTCATGCAGAAGACCATGCCGGCCATCATCGCTTCTGCACCGACGTCGTGACACGCTTGTAGGATCGGGTTGAGAGGGCTCGCGAGCTCATTGATGAAAAGAGACGTGGCCTCCTTGGGCGCACATGCTCCCGCGTCTTCAGCCATCTTCAGAATGCCAAACCTGTAACGCCCCGGACACACCCGCCGGTGGTCGTTACTCCTGGCGGGATCTAGACTGGCCCCACAGATCAATACTAGTCTTTTATGCGCACTTTGTCCTCACTCATGCGCACCCGGGAGCAACTTCCCTGTCGGTCACCCATCCTGACACTACTCCAAGCTGAGCACGCTTAACTTTGGAGTTCTGTCCGAATGGGCTACCGGAAAAGAAGGAATTCCTTATTGATATGAGTAGTCTATCATCCCTAATAAGCAAGGCCATCACATACACCCCCACTCAGAGGAACCGACGTCCTCGTCGGGCCACAGGAACGTTCCCTCTTGGCACATACGTCTGTGCTTCCAGTACATGTGCCATGCCCTGTGCCACGATGGGTCACAACCATCATGAACAACATGACCACGCACCTGTCCGCAACCATCCGTGTAACCGCGAGGGTCGGCTCTGATACCAACTTGTAACACCCCGGACACACCCGCCGGTAGTCGTTACTCCTGGCGGGATCTAGACTGGCCCCACAGATCAATACTAGTCTTTTATGCGCACTTTGTCCTCACTCATGCGCACCCAGGAGCAACTTCCCGGTCGGTCACCCATCCTGACACTACTCCAAGCTGAGCACTCTTAACTTTGGAGTTCTATCCGAATGGGCTACCGGAAAAGAAGGAATTCCTTATTGATATGAGTAGTCTATCATCCCTAATAAGCCAGGCCATCACAAAACCCAACTTCGATTTCGACACTGCCATCGCCCCAGTGCCCGGAGCTATCCAGGGCAACCTGGCGCGCTGGGTGGATTATAACGTGGATGCTCTAGTCAGACCTTTCGCTTCTGACAATGACGCTATGGTGGTCACGGCAGATGAAGGCGACATGGTCGATGATGGTGAAAAAAACGGTGGCGAGGACGCCAGTAGCATGTCTGGGAGCGATTCGGAAGATGCTGCGAGCGACCTGTCCGATTGAGCCCACGCTCCTTGTTTTGAACCTGCGCGCAAAAAGCTTGGGCATGGCCCTCGAAGATATAAGTACATTTTGGGGAGGGGGACCCCTTCATGTAATCAGACTATTGTTTTATTCCCTAAGCCAGGCTTAAGGCGTGCTTTAGCGAGTTCTCAAGTTCCTCCGCGAGCTTGCTGTAGTAACTTACCTCAGTCTAGGCGGTCCCCATACTGGCCTTCTAGTTGTCGATGTGTAGTTCTCCTGAGGTGAGTCCTCTGTGGGCTCGCGAGGTTTCAGGCTTCTAAGGAGACCGCTCGTCCGCCCGAGAGGGCCTTGCGGGAGACAGGCGTTAGATAACGGTGAGATGCGCGCGCATACCACGCCCAACCCCACCTTGTGAGGCACTCATGAGGGAGGGGCAGTAAGTGCTGGCCTCGAAACAAGGCATGGAGCCAGAAAACTCAAGAAATCAACATGAGCGAGAAAATATGCCCCCCATGCTTTGCCAATGAAAATACGACTGTGAGCTCAAATCCAAAAGGCGGCAAATGGAGCTACAGAAAAAGGGGATGAAAACAAATGGCCGCGTCCGGCACTAGCGCGGAGCCTAGTGATTTTACTGGCCATGAGCATAGTCATTGGGGGACAGTATCGACGGCCAGAGCTGACCATGGTGCTTCCACTAGGACATGGGCGGGAGCCCCCGAGCCTCGAGGGTGGCTCTCCGGAGAATTCAGGGCGTGTACAGCCCCACTCATTATTACGTGAGAGTGTCACGGGCAGACACCTTCAGAGGCGGGAGCCTTTCTTCATATCGCCAGACAAGGGCCCCTGCCTTACGCCACCCTCGACCACTGTTGGGGCATCCAGAAACCAGGACGATGCCAAGGGACAAAGGGGACGCGAGCGGCGCCTTCGGCAACCACGGGCCCTCTTCCGGGTGGAGGCCTCGCCAGTGCCTCCCCGGTAGAGGACCTACCTCCGGGCGACGCTTTGCCCCGCGAGACATGAGGGAGGGCCTTGCTCTGGACCCCTTCCGTGCAGCCCCCAGTGCCCCGACCCTAGCTGGACTAGGGCTGCCACGCTAGGGTCGCCGTCCGCCGCTGCGGCCTGGTCCACCTGCGACCCATGGTTAGCATAAGCCTGCTCTTAATATATTAGTGGTACCCTGCAATGGTTGTCGCTGGCTGGGTCGGCGAGGCTCCTGGGTGGCTCATAGAAGGCCTCGGCTTCCAGCATCTCTTCTTCCTAGCCCGGCTCGAGGAACGCGCAGGGTTCATCCTCTGGCGTGTACTCTTGATCCACCATGCGGGGCACATAGGCTTCCTGAGCTGCCTCTCCGGAACCTCCACCGAGGCGCCATGTGCCCCACGCTGCCGAGCCGGATGTCCAGCACCGCTGATCGTGCTAGCGCTGGTGAGCCCTCCTGGTGCACCTAGGAGCACGCGGGCACGACGAGGCCCATCGTGCAACCTCTCCACAACTTGAGTTGTAAGTAGGGAGAAAAAAGGCGGCGTACCCCTGGCTGCAACATCCAACAGCTCGGCGACACATCCCAGCAACACGTCGCGGCCACTCTCCATCAGCCGGCACCACAGCAGCTCCCGCGCCACCACAAGCGCGACTCGCATGTTTGCCTGTTCTCGTCGGGTGTGTGGCGCCGTCGCTGCTGCGTAGCATGCGGATCTTGCGGCGGCCCGCACACGCCACGGTGTGAGGGTGCAAGGCGTCGGTCCGCGCCGCCCGCGTCCCGCGGCGTTCGACAGTGTGTGGGCCGCCTGGAGCGCGGAGTTGAGATCTCCATGGGCGGACGGTGCCGCCCTGAAGGGCCAAGCAGCCTGCTGGTCGGTGTTGGTCCTCGGCTTGCCGTACATCGAGACCACGGGGTGTTGGCAGATTAGCTGACGGAAAAGACGCTTCAGCAAAACCCTACCTAGCGCACCAAATGTCGGATTACTGGTTCCACCAACATCATTCAGGTTCGAACACTGGGGTGCGCACGAAGATCTCTCTCTCCCCTAGCTCACGATTTTGCAACGATCTCAAAGCCTGGCTCGCCGAACCCAAGGAACAAGAGACACAAGAGTTTATACTGGTTTGGGCCACCGTTGAAGTGTAATACCCTACTCCAGTGTGTTGTGGTGGATTGCCTTGCGGTCTGGGGATAAACAAGTACCAGGGAAGAACAACCTCCTGAGGAGAGGTGTTCTTAAGCTCGGTGAGCTTGTGTGTTTGCCTTGGTGGCACTACAAAAAATACACTTCTATGATTATACGTGTTTGTCATAGTAGGTCACGTTTTCTGTCATGCATGTACATCCATGAAGATTTTATGACAGAATCAAGATAGTCATACCTGTGCTGTCGTAGAAGTGTTCCATGACATTACCAAAATTATCATCACGGAAGTGTCCACTTCCATGATGATAAATCGCGCATCATAGAAGTGCTCTTGTCAAGGGTGACCGACACGTGGCATCCACCATAACGGAATGCCGTTAAGCTATCGGGTCGGGTTTTGGATTCGATAACCCGTTAACAGCCCCGACCAATGGGGATTTTCCACGTGTAAAATCATCATTGGCTGGAGGAAACACATGTTGGCTCATCGCTGGGATAGATGTCATCCGCTCATTGGACAGAAGGCGCCTATGATACATCGACACGTGGCACGTCCCAACAGAGGCCCATTCCTGTGAAAAGGCTGGCCCGTTTGACTTGGTCAAAAGGTGGCAGGCCGGCCCATGGAAAGCCTGTTAACGGCATGTTCGCCTATAACCCATTTATAGCCTGCTAACCCAAGGCCAGTTATGCCCTATTCGAATTAGGCCTAGTAGCGTCACCTGGGCCATCCAATATGATTCCAGCCCGTTTTCACTTCTGGCCCATGTATGGCCCATGACGTCTTGCGGCCCATATGAGGCCCTATGTAACTCTTGGCCTATTAATGGCCCGTGGTGAAACTGGCCCGTAATGAACAGTGTATCACTTTACACCCATTAACGGCCCATGGTGAAACTGGCCTGTAAAGAACAATGTATCACTTTATACCCATTAACGGCCCGTTATTCCGTTGGGCCATTTCTAGCCCATGTTATCTTTCGGCCTTCTCAGAGCCCATTTATTCTTGGGCTATTTTCCAGCATTCGTTTACTTATGGCCCGTTACTGTCATTTTCTGCTTGTGGGCCAAATTCAGCCCGTGGTTACAGTCGGCCTGTTTGTGGTCTGTTAATACATTGTGCCATTTTCATAGCGTCATCAAATACGGCCTATTAACGATGGCCCGTTATGGTTGGCCCATGAACGGACGATTCCAACTCTAGCCCATTTACGGCCAGAATGCAGTCTGTTTGGCCCATGTTTGGCCAATCGATCATACGACCCGTAGAAGGCCCATTGATGATATGACCCGTAGAAGGCCCATTGTATCTATGGCCCGTAGAAGGCCCACTTTTTCTACGGCCCGTAGAAGGCCCATTGTTTATATGGCCAGTAGAAGGCCCACTGTTTCTATGGCCCGTAGGAGGCCAATTGTCACTACAGTAAATATTAGCCCATGGTTATTGTGGCCTAGTTTTAAAAAATAGGTTATTGCAGCCACTAGCAAACCGCAGAAAAAGAACTACACTGACTACAAGCAAACAAATAAACAAGACAGGAAGGAAATAAATAAGAAAGCAACTTACACTAGGGTATCACGGCTATTACACATATTACATCCACTGGGCATGAAAGTTCGCCACCAGTTCAAATATAGGGAACACAACAGCATATAAACGCCGCAGCAAAACAAGTCCAGAACTGAAACAACTTCAGAAGATCTCAAGAAACAATATCCTGGGTACCCATAATGCTGGCAAGATGCTTAGCAAGCTCATTAACTTTCTCTTGTTTGGCGCTTAAGTCCTCCAGCGCTTGCTGCTGCACCAGAAAGTATGCATCTGAATTCTGCAGGGACTTCCTCAGTCCTTCGACTTCATGTCGCATAACATCTGATCGATGTCTTTCAACTTGAAGTTGAGACTCAAGAAGCCAAACTGATTCAGGCAACAAGTTGGAAGAGCTGGTGCCAATAGTGTTAGCAAGTAACTCGAACACTACATCAAGACATGAATTTGGGGTTGTCTCAGTGTCTTCAATATAGTTTTTATCAGCTTTCTTGGAGACCAACAGGGATGTCTCACTATCTTGAACCTTATCTGCATTACTTCCTTTACCATTGCATAACAGGGTGCTCTTCTCCAATATTTGATCCGCGTTCTTAAAGAGAAACAAACAAACACATCTCAGGTTTACAATGTAGTATATGAAACTCATTTTGTTAAACCAGTTCAGTTGTAAGGTGGACAGGATAATAGCATGAAACAAACATATATCTATGCAGTATGGTCACTGTATGGTCTATATCATTCTAGTTTATGTTGCCAAATCAAGATAGATACAGTTCGAATCATATCTATTTAAGACAAAGTAGCATAGACAGAATATAAGTGTGGGAAACTACACAACAATAACAACACTTGTAATGTGCATGGCATGAGAACATAACTGTTCATTCAATTGAAACTGAAATCAACATAGAGCAAGTTACAACAGCAAATAGCCAAACATGTTGAAGAAACAGGTTTAAAACATACCTGTTGCGCCATTGGAGTTTCAATTGCATCCTTCAAATTTGAAATTAGTTGGTATCAGTAAATACAGTGATGCAAGAGGGAAGTAGTATGAACCATAGCCATGGAACCTCACCTGAGAACAATTCTTCTTCTACTTTAAGCATTGACTTCGGGTTCGGAGTGGTGGTTCTCGTGATTTGGGCACTGCAGTTGCCTTACTAACTGCTCGTGTTTAGGTGCTCTGTGGTGGAGACGGTGATGTGTCAACGGGAACTAGGTGTCTATCTGCTGGGGTTGGGGTTAGAAGGGGTGTAGCTGGTTCTCTGTCCAACTGGGTAGGGGTACAATCTGCATGAGTGTGGGTTATGTGTGGTGGGGCTGGTTCTTGGGCAAGTACAACCGTGGTTCTATCTGCATCGACAAGTAGCACGATCTTTTTTGAAGACCATGTTTTTACTCCCACATATACTGCCATCACTCCCTCCAATTGAAATGGATGATAAATAAGAAAAGTAATTGAATGTACATACATTGTAAGATACACGGGTGCAATGGATAGTAGGGAAGAAAACAGGGCATGAAATAATTCACACTTATGTTGTCTAAGCAAACAGAATAGCAGGACAAAATTTCACATATATGATGCTTAATTAAACAGGATACCATGAAACAATTTCACATGTATGATGGCTAACTAAACAGGATAGAATGACATACTTCAAAATATGATGACTATGTAAACAGGATGACATGATATAACTATACGATGTGTCTATTAAAGTGGTTGGCATGCCATAAATCACAAACATGCTGTCGGTGGAAACATGATGGCATGATATAATTCACGGACAGAATGACATAATTTAAAATATGATGACTATGTAAACAGGATGAGATGATATAACTATATTATGTCTTTAGAAAATGGGTTGGCATGCCATAATTCAGATACATGCTATCTGTGTAAACATCATGGCTTGACATAATTCAAATATATGATTTATATACTAAGGAAGTGAGCAGAGACCAATCTCATATATGATGTGTCAACTAAGGAGATGGCATTCAATATTGTGTATATGATGTAAAAACTAAGAATTGCAATACAACATATGCATTATAGGAGTAATATAACCCTGTCAAGTTTGAGAACACACCTCAGGGGGAAAATAGGACTAGCCATCTGCCTCTGAATCCTCCTCTGAAGAGCTATCAGTAACCAGCAAGATATCTGCTTCAGCAGGTAGCATTGTCTTCTCTGAAGACCTTGTTTTCACTCCAGATTTCTCCATCACCAATTCAAATGGCTGATGCACAGGAAGAGCAGTTCAATATACAAACATTGTCGACAAAAGCAATGAGAAATACAAAAAAAGGACGGCATGATATAATTCACATGTATGACGCTTGCCTAAACAGCATGGCATTCCATAATTCACATACATAATGCCTTGCAACAAGATAACATTGCATAATTCACATATATAATGTCTTGCAACAAGATGGCATTGCATAATTCACATATATGGTAATTAGACACTAAACAGGTGGCATTCACACAAAGCATGTCTAAACTAAGAAAATGACATAGCAATGCAAGATACCATACACACGATATGAGCAACATAACCCTGCCAAGTTAGGGCATGCACCTTGGGGGGGAATATGACTAGTCATCTGTCTCTGAATCCTCCTCTGAGGAGCTATCAGTAACTAGCAAGACATGCGCTTCATCAGATAGCATTGTCTGCTCTGAAGACCTTGTTTCCACTCCAGATTTTTCCATGACCGTGCCGAATGGCTGATGCACGGGAAGAGTAATTGAATGTACTAAAATTGTTGACAAATTTAACACGTAATAAAAAATGATGGCATGATATAATTCACATATAAGATGACTGGCTAACCAGGGTGGAATTGCAAAATTCACATATATGATGCCTGGCTAGACAAGATGGCATTGCATGATTCACATATACGATAAAGAAATTAAACAGATGGCATTGACACAAAGCATGTCTAAACTAAGCAGATGACATATTTAATGTATACAGTAAGCAATGCAAGGCACCATATGCATGATATTACCAACATCAGCATGCCAAGTTAGAGCAAAGACCTCATGGGGTAAATAGGGTGGTCTTCTCCTTCTGAATCCCCCTCAGAACAGTTATCTTCCTCTTGATTACGATCCGAAATGGGTGGAGGGGGGCTGCCTTTGCGCCCACCATGGAACGACATCTGCATGAAATTTTATTGCCACACAAGGCTCGTCTCTTTTGCTCTACATGATCAGTTCCATTGTGTACGATAACTGGCATGCATAGGAATAAAACATAGTGAGATTATGTAAGGAGTGCATGACCAAATCCAGAGTGATGGTAGCAAACTGTGGATAGACCCAAAACCAATGATAGCAGGCAGATAATAGCTTTAGTTAAAATATATAGATAATGGCTCCTTTAATGTTTGTTTGCACCCAACATGAAACTCATAGTAGACACCGGAGATTAACCAGATAGTAGATAGATAGTACTGATTGATGCCCCAATATGTACCCCACAACCATTTAAAAACTCTAGTTTCAGCATTAGTTTGGACCTGACTCGGAGTCTAATTGGTGAACAGGATGATAATATAGCAAGTCATCATATTAAGCGACGCATAATGTAAGCAGACACGGAAGAGTGCGACCTCTCTTGCGGAACCGTGTAGTCCTTAAGGTCATCTTCTCAGTTGATGATGGTAATGCCGTTGCCGTGGCTGCCGACAGCGTGGAAGAAAATCTGAGGCGGAGAAAGACAGTCTGGAGAGCGGATCCCTGCTGTGGTGAACCCTTCCGTCGTTGGAGCAACTGAGCTGGGGTGGAACACAGCACCGCAGGAGCAGGACAAACCACACAAGGTTTTCTTTGACACATATCTGTAACAGAAGTAATTGAGTAAGGGCTTGTTTGAATTCGAGGATTCTAACAATGCAAGGATAGGAAATAGACATGAATAGGATAGGAATGCACGTGCAAAACAGAGAATTTAAAAACACAGGATTTCTACCAATCTGGGTGTTTGATTCACAACAGTTGGAAGATGCAAAAAAGCATGGTGAGATTAAATCAAACCACAAGAAAATGTATGGTTATAATGCTATTATGCTACTATCTCTTAGTCTTGTGCTTGATGAATAGGAATATGAAAAGGAGGAGAAGTGGAAATTAGAATCCCTACGGTTTTTCTTTCAAGGAGACACTAAAGGAACACATCCTATAGTTTTCCTTTGCTCCATTCCTTTGCACCAAATTCATGAAAAGTAGCACAATAGGAAACTTTCCAATTCCTATGTTTTTCATTCACTTTTCCTTTCAAGCACTGGTGATTCTAGTAGGCAGGCTTGAGCAAGGAAAAACCTACACTAAAAAAATATTTTTGTGCTACTTCTATTACTTTGGACCCAGCCCACTGCCATACTAGCTCAACTCCCAGGCCCATCGACAAATGCACAGCTCAAATGCGCAGAGATAAATAATGATGGCGTTCAAGAGAGTCCATCACGGATAGCTAAGTTGCCTGGTACCTCACTGCTTGTCATATAGTAGGATAAATAATCGTATTTCTCGTTACTACAAGTGCTCAGTGGATAATATATATAACATGTAGAGTAAAATAGAGATGCAACAAGTGTACAACCTCTTTGGCGAAGCCATGTCGATCTCAGCGTGATTGGGTTGGCCGGTGAGGATGCGCCGGCTGACTTGGCTGTCGGAGGAGGGGAAGAAGATCTTAGGCGTCTGGAGATGGAGCCCGAGGTACTGCTCCACTGTGATGGAGCGTTTCGTCATTGGAGCAGCTCCGGTGAGTTGTACGACGCCGAGGGTGAAGCAGGACAAGAGAGACAATGAACAACATAAACCTGAGTGGAATTCTAATAGCATCTCCAATACATGACGTAAAATACATAAGCACAAAGTGCTAGATGTAAAATACATCAGCCGCTCATCTCTGAACTTAATTGTCGAAACTGAATTTAGTTGTTGAAACCGAACTTAACTGTCAAAACTGAACTTAACTGTCGAAATTGAATTTAGCTGTTGAAACTGAATTTTGCTGTCGAAACTGAACGCACTAGCAAGGTGAGGCTACACGTCAGTCGACTGACTTTTCCATCTCTGGTCAGTCGATTTTGCAGCCGTTGAATATGAAATCAAGGGCATGAGGTTCATCTTCAACCTCCACCCCCCTAAGCTGCCAGCCACCATCTGCCAAACAGCAGCCCCCCACCACCCGCTGCCGGCGGTGTGCCGCCCCGCCCGCCCCGAAAACACTGCCCACCGCCGGTCTGCCGCCGCCCCTGCCATCCCTCTAGTCCCCCCCCCGTGCCGAGCTTTTTCTCCGGCGATCCCCACGCCACCGCCCCGCCAACGCCCCGCCACTGCCGGCGACCACCGCCCCCATCCTGAACCCTAATATAGATAGTGGGGTACCTCTCCGGCGAGCCCCCCTCCCCGCTGCGGCTGGTTCTTCCTTCACCCCGGCGAGCCCTCCCCCCTTGAAAATCGACTGACCCAAAAGTCGATTCAGTCGACTAAATTGTAGCTAAATCGGAGCAACATCGCAAGCAAGAGCAAGAGCGAGAGCAGCAACGCGAGCAAGAGCAATAGCAAGAGCACACCAGGCAGGGGACCGAGAGCAAGAGCAGAGCAGCAGCGCGAGCGAGAGCTAAAGCAGCAGCAGCTCCTACTGATGTGGACGTCACCGCCGAGGGAGCGACACCGTGGAGGAAGTGGCCGGCGACACCGCCATGGATGGAGCCGCGCCGTGTCGGCTCGCGACCGAGCGCCGGCAGCACCGTGAGATCGAATCAAGAAGAAAATGGGCGATTAGTGTACAACCTCTTTGGTGGCGCCGATTAGGCCGCAGCTTCATCCGAGGAAACGGTGATGATGATGCTCTTCCGGTGGTGCAAGTGAAGACGGCGGTGTGGGAATGGAGGTGGCACGAAAGACGAGGGGAACATCGGGGCAGCTCCATGGAGGTGGATGACGGGGTGGCTGAGCCGGCGGGACAATGAGATCGATGACAGATCCTCATCCGGTATGGTGCATGAGGGACGTCGAGGTGTTGCTGTGGACGATGTCGTCGGGGAAGAGGCTCCGGCTGGGCGGCGGACGGAGCAGGGTGTGGGGTTTCGTCGCGGGTTTTCGCGGCCTCGGTGTACAAATGGGTGGGCGGATGGGATGGCTGTGGGGAACCATGGCTTAGAGACACGCTTGTCCGAAATGTGGGGTAAGATACGAAAGTACCCCCACCGATTTGAGGTGGTTCTTTCGATTCAGGTGTACCACGGGCATTTTGCGTGTT
>NC_053023.1:239428229-239446828 GCF_003073215.2 Triticum urartu | reverse complement strand
CCTCAAAACAGCCACCATACCTACCTATTATGGCATTTCCATAGCCATTCCGAGATATATTGCCATGCAACTTTCCACCGTTCCGTTATTATGACACGCTTCATCATTGTCATATTGCTTGCATGATCATGTAGTTGACATCGTATTTGTGCAAAGCCACCATTCATAATTCTTCATACATGTCACTCATGCATCATTGCACATCCCGGTACATCGCCGGAGGCATTCACATAGAGTCATATTTTGTTCTAAGTATTGAGTTGTAATTCTTGAGTTGTAAAAAAAGTGTGATGATCATCATTATTAGAGCATTGTCCCAAGTGAGGAAAGGATGATGGAGACTATGATTCCCCCACAAGTCGGGATGAGACTCCGGACGAAAAATAAAAAATAAAAGAAAAGAAAAAAAGAGGCCAAAAAAAGAAGGCCCAAATAAAAAAATGAGAGAAAAAGAGAGAAGGGACAATGTTACTATCCTTTTACCACACTTGTGCTTCAAAGTAGCACCATGATCTTCATGATAGAGAGTCTCCTATGATATCACTTTCATATACTTGTGGGAATTTTTCATTATAGAACTTGGCTTGTATATTCCAATGATGGGCTTCCTCAAAACGCCCTAGGTCTTCATGAGCAAGCGAGTTGGATGCACACCCACTTAGTTTCTTTTGTTGAGCTTTCATATACTTATAGCTCTAGTGCATCCATTGCATGGCAATCCCTACTCACTCACATTGATATCTATTGATGGGCATCTCCATAGCCCATTGATACGCCTAGTTGATGTGAGACTATCTTCTCCTTTTTGTCTTCTCCACAACCACCATTCTATTCCATATAGTGCTATATCCATGGCTCACGCTCATATATTGCGTGAAGATTGAAAAAGTTTGAGAACATCAAAGTATGAAACAATTGCTTGGCTTGTCATCGGGGTTGTGCATGATTTAAATATTTTGTGTGGTGAAGATAGAGCATAGCCAGACTATATGATTTTGTAGGGATAACTTTCTTTGGCCATGTTATTTTGAGAAGACATATGCTTAGTTAGTATGCTTGAAGTATTATTATTTCTATGTCAATATTAAACTTTTATCTTGAATCTTTCAGATCTGAACATTCATGCCACAATAAAGAAAAAATTACATTGAGAAATATGTTAGAAAGCATTCCACATAAAAACTTCTTCTTTTGTCATTTACCTACTCGAGGACGAGCAGGAATTAAGCTTGGGGATGCTTGATACGTCTTCAATGTATCTATAATTTTTTATTGCTCCATGCTGTTATATTAACTATTTTGGATGTCAATTGGCTTTATTTTACACTTTTATATCATTTTTGGGACTAACCTACTAACCGGAGGCCCAGCCCAAATTGCTGCTTTTTTGTCTATTTTAGGGTTTCGAAGAAAAGGAATATCAAACGGAGTCCAAACGGAGTGAACCTTCGGGAGCATGATTTTCTCAACAAACATGATCTAGGAGACATGGAGTGGGCGTCAAGAAACAACGGAGGAAGCCACGAGGCAAGGGGGGCCTAACCCCCCCACCCCCCGGGCGCGCCCTCCACCCTCGTGAGCCCTCTGTTGCTCCACTGACGTACTTCTTCCTCCTATATAAGTCATCGTACCCCCCAAACATCTAGGAGCACCACGAAAACCTAATTCAACCACCGGAACCTTCTATACCCGAGAGACCCATCTTGGGGCCTTTTCTGGAGCTCCGCCGGAGGGGGCATTGATCACGGAGGGCCTCTACATCAACTCCTTGGCCTCTCTGGTGATGTGTGAGTAGTTTACTTTAGACCTACGGGTCCATAGTTATTAGCTAGATGGCTTCTTCTCTCTCTTTGGATCTCAATACAAAGTTCTCCTCGATTCTCTTGGAGATCTATTCGATGTAATCTTCTTTTGCGGTGTGTTTGTCGAGATCCGATGAATTGTGGGTTTATGATCCGGATTATCTATGAACAATATTTGATTCTCCTCTGAATTCTTTTATGTATGATTGTTTTATCTTTGCAAGTCTCTTCGAATTATCAGTTTGGTTAGGCCTACTAGATTGATCTTTCTTGCAATGGGAGAAGTGCTTAGCTTTGGGTTCAATCTTGCGGTGCTCGATCCGAGTGACAGAAAGGGAATCGACATGTATTGTATTGTTGCCATCGAGGATAAAAAGACGGGGTTTATATCATATTGCATGAGTTTATCCCTCTACATCATGTCATCTTCCTTAAAACATTACTCTGTTCTTATGAACTTAATACTCTAGATGCATGCTGGATAGCGGTCGATGTGTGGAGTAATACTAGTGATGCAGAATCGTTTCGGTCTACTTGTCTCGGACGTGATTCCTATATACATGATCATACCTAGATATTCTCATAACTATGCTCAATTCTATCAATTGCTCGACATTAATTTGTTTACCCACCGTAATACTTATGCTCTTGAGAGAAGCCACTAGTGAAACCTATAGCCCCCGGGTCTATCTTCTATCATATTAATCTTCCAATACTTAGTTATTTCTTTTGACTTTTATATTACTTTGCATCTTTATCATAAAAATACCAAAAATATTATCTTATCATATCTATCAGATCTCACTCTCGTAAGTGACCGTGAAGGGCTTGACAACCCCTTTATCGCGTTGGTTGCGAGGTTCTTATTAGTTTGTGTAGGTGCGTGGGACTTGAGCGTGATCTCCTACTGGATTTGTAACATCCCAAAATTCTAAATTTTGGAATGTTATAATAAATAGATAGATTTGATTGATTGTCTGAAAGTGAGTGAATTCGAAACTTTCTGAAAGTTAAATGAGAGGGAATAAAAGGACTTTCCCAAACTTTTGTATTTGCTTTTTGATCTCCATGAATTCAAATTATTTTCAAATACAAAACCCTTGAGCGAAGATGATATGACTTCTTCCATTTAAATTAAATGAAAGGGTATTTGAAAATAATTGAATTTCATTTGGAAATATTTCAATTCATAAACTTCATGCAGCTCAATGATTTTCATAAGAGAAGATAAAATGACTTCCTCAAATTATATGAAATATGAGTTGGGAGTTTCAAAGAATTAAATTCAAATTTCTTTTGAATTTATTTTCAATTTGGAGTTATTTGAGTTTTATTCAAATTATTTTTCTCCAAAAATAAAATATATGGAAATTAGGGTAACATGATTCCCTACAACAGAAAATTGGAGAGAAATAAATTTTGAAATCATTTTGATATTTTTAAAATGATTTTTATTGGATTTTATTAGACTAGTAGCACTCTTTGAATTATCTAAATTTGTGAGGATTTTATTTGGCATTATTAAAATGTCCATGTTGTAGAAAATCTTTTTCTGCAAATTTTGGTATATTATATGCCTACATAAAAATTTTATTTTATCTTTGCTATTCTGTTTTCCTTCTGTTTCTATTTAAAAGAAACTGTATGTGTGGCCCATATTTATTTATCGCCTACATGCGCAGCCACAAGCTATTATGGCTCTAGCATAGTTGAGTAAGTTACGTGAAGCTTTTGAAGAGTGGATCAGCAGTAGAGGGTTGTAGGTTTGGTATGTCTGCCCGAGTAGAGAGTTTAATGTTTCTGAAAGACTGTGTCTCGCTCATCCGTTTCAAACACATGTAGTGCGAGAAATCCAAGGGAGGCGATCGAGTCTTGTGGGGAAAAGTGTGCAAACCTCTGTAGAGTGTATAAACTAATCATGGTTAGCCGTGTCCCTGGTTATGGACAATTTTGAGTCTCTGGTCTTTGGATATTCATGTTGATCTCAACACTCTATTTAATCAACTTGATTGGGTTAATGATTATTATTTTGGGATTGAGTTGGAGGAACCTTCTCAATATTTTCAACCAACTTTGTAGTTAAATAAAATATATTCCTTTGCAGTAGGGAAAAATTGGCTTTTCGCAAAAACATTATAACCATAGAGCTTTCACCAGCCATATATGCATGTAGTGATAGCCATTATTCATCATTGCTCTATGGTGTGAATTTTGCCAGTACATTCAATGTACTGACCCTTTGTGGCTGCAACGTCTCATGTTGCAGGAATCTTACGACGAGTAAGTGATACGTTAGGGTTACGATTTCTACACTCAACTTTGCCGTTGGTGTTGATGGGAATCCACAACCTTGTTGTTACTTCCGCTATTTGGATTGAGGTAATAGTATTTACGTTACTTTATACATGTGATTTACCTCTGTTATAAATCCTCGAGTACTGTGTGTGTCAGCATACCGATCCAGGGATGACACTTAAGCATAGATACTTGACCGTCTGAGGTCGGGTCGCTACAAGATGGTATCAGAGCATATGTTGACTGTAGGACGTGACCCTAGAAACTGGCAAGCCCATAGGAAGGATTTTCTCTAAAACTTTCTTTTTCAAAAAGACCTTTTACCTCTCCTCTCTTCTGAGCTTATTCAAATATTCCCTTTAGTGAGACCATACCCCTTTCCCCTTTTGACCACACGAATATCCGACTGATGAGACCACTCTAAGAAGTATAAGATATCGGACAACTGAGACCCTTCGGAATGAACAGGATTTTACCATACATTATAATAATGGAAATTGCAATGGTTGAAGACTCCAAAGACTAGGAGAATTTGAAGGCCCTGTATAATTTCTAGATTTGTATGACCTAGGAAGGCACCCCTTATGGAACTTGGCAGACTATGGAAGCTATCAATACCCGAGATCAAGGTGTATTGGAGAAAGACCGGAACATGGAGAGTTGAGAACTCAAAGTTTTGTCAAGAAAACCCTAAGGCAGGAGATATCAACTATGGAAGATAGCTCATGGCAATGACAAGGGCAGAAACACGGTTATCCGTGATGTCATCGCCACTGATACTATGGTCACCGAGCTGAGCTAAGCATGCATTTCTTCGGAAGGATTGGATGGTAGAAGGCTGATGGAGCACCTAACAGTAAGATGAGGTTTTAACCTTAGCTGGTGTATCACCGGAATCTGGAGTAGTACATCAAGAATTTTAAGATGGAGCTCCAGGAAGCCGTATTAGACAATGAAGCATTTCGTGAAGAACTCGGGAACCAGAAGCTGAAAGTAGCCAAGCTGGAGGAGCTACAACCTCGAGATACCGGAGATTTGTCAGGAACTGAAGGACAGTAGGACCATGGTCATGCCAAGGATGTTGAAACCCAGAAGTTTGGAACGCAACTCCAGAATATTAAAGGACATCACAAGAGACTTCGCGTCAATAGAGTTGATCTGGCAAAAGAACTTGAGAAAGACAAGCATGATTGGAAGAAGCCATTGGAGGCATGAACAAGGCTTGAAGAGTTTGGAGACGTTGAAGATTTATTGACCTTTAGAAGACCAAACCCCTGTTATATACCAACATTACATGCGACGTTTGTGAGCTGTCATTTGTTTGATGTTTTTCCGACAGCCACAGATAAAATCTGTCTTTTCAAAACCATTGTTTGTATTGTGCATCCCTCTCCCTCTCTCTCATCTCACCCCAAAACCCTTGGACCCAATAGAGGATGAATGGAGATGAGCTTGTATTTTCTGGACCGATGAGTCATTGGAGACAGACCGATGGATTCAGAACATGGAGGATCACATGGAGAATAACCCTATAGTTGGAAATGATATGACCCAGCATGCTCTTCAGTGCTTTGAAAGAGGTGCTGCTACTTGGTGGAGGATATACCAAACCATGAATGGATGGCAAGGAGTAACCACTTGGAGAGAATTAAAGTTGACTCTGCAAAGATCTCACCTTGTGTCCCAGAAGTTGAAGCCTTATGGAAAGGATATGAGGAAACCTTGTGCATGCAAGATTTGTGGAGAAATAGGACACACCCATAAAGAACACAAGGATGAATGCCCTAATTGTGAAGGAAGTCACCCAGTTGAAGAATGCCCAACTAGGCAGATTACTTGTTTCTTGTGTGAAGGGATTACCCACTATCCTACTCAGTGTCACATTTACCCCATGGTACAAAGAACCATACAGCAGAAGAAAGAAGTAAAGAAAGGAGCCCTTATGGAAATTTTAGAAGAACCCGTGATGAAGGAAGATGTGGAGGACACACCTAAAGAGGACCCGAGTAAACCCTGCACTAAGTCTTGCTATTCATGTGGAGAAGAAGGACACATCTCCCAAAATTGTTTGAATGGGGATCTAGTAGAATTCCCGACGGAGGAAGTAGAGTATGACCCACAAGAAATAGAATCCATGATTGGAACGGAAAAGTCCAGGAAGAGAAGTAGATTGGATACCAGGAAGGACCTGAGTCATATCACCTATTACAGGTGCAAGGAGTCAGGGCACTACCTCAGCAGTTGCCCAAAAAGGAAACCTCGAGACTTGTCAGAAGTAATATGTTTTCGTTGTAATAGAGCAGGGCACTTTGCCAGAGAATGCCCCAAGGAGAAGGAAACTTGTGCTAGATAGTTGAGTTTGCAACAAAAGAAATGGAGTAGTAGAAGTGAGAACATTTTCTTTTATATTGAGGTGTTGAGTTGAGACATGTAATGGAGAAGCGAGAGATTGTAATCATTTGAGAATGAATAAAGTAGCATCGTTGGTACTGATATGGATTTTATGAGTTTTTACCCTATGAAGAAGAATTTTGACCATTTTTGAGGATATGAGAAATATTGTCTATGGAAGATTTGTGCATTTTAAGGGTGGTAGTACCCTGTAAGAACCCTTGACCCCTGGAAAAGATAAGGATACTCCACTGAGTGGATTTTGGACAAAATGCATACGAGTTTTGTCTCGATATGTGTGATACCCCAAGAGTATGTGGGATGAAGTTGGAGACCGTCAGTTGTTTGGACCAAATGTGATCAAGGAATCAGAAGAGAATGTTAAGTTGATTCGAGATAGACTGAAGGTAGCTCAGTCCAGGCAGAAGAGTTATGCAGACTAAAAAACGCAAGGAGGTAGTATATGAAATTGGAGACAGAGCATGTCTTTAGGTGTGTCCTCTGCGAGGAGTTAAACGAATTGGAGTTAAGGTAAAGTTAGCCCCAAGATTTGTAGGACCATACCGAGTTTTGGAGCATACGGGAGAAGTGGCCAACAAGTTGGAGTCACCCGAAGGACTGTCAGGAGTTCATGATGTGTTTCACATTTCCGAGTTCAAGAAGTGCCATGCAGAGATGGCCAGTATTCCCCTGTAAGGACGCTTGACCCTGGAAAGGATAATGATGTTCCACGAAGTGGAATATGGACTCCATAGGTATAAGTTTATATCTCGGTATGTGGGATAACCCACGCGGATGAAGAGATGAATTACTATTGGATATAAAGAAGGTATGATGTTGGTATTATGGAACGATTAAACTGTGATGAGTTTGAATAATCATCGTCTTAGTTTGTACCACAGAAGGAAGAGAACGGTACAAATGAAGATTTAAGAATCCAGAAGCTGGTGTTTGGAAAATAAATCAGTTGCCCCTAGGAATGAGCTCAAGGTTTACAAGTGAATGAGATGGGCATAACCCACAGGCCCCAGGACCTGCCAAGAAGCAAGCACATTCTTGCTGAAGGAAAAACCCTGGAAGAAGTTACGATTTTAATCGGCGAGACGATCTTATAGGAGTTACGCAAACCTGAGAGTTGTGAAGGAATTATAGATTTTTGTTTGGCTTGCCAGAATCAATGATTATTCCGAACGCAGTTCATGGACAAGAGAAATTCTGCAATGAAGGAAATATGCCCTAGAGGCAATAATAAAGTTATTATTTATTTCCTTATATAAGATAAATGTTTATTATTCATGCTTGCCGGGGTACTGATCCACGGGCACCTATGGGACCGGCGGACCGGGTCCCTTTCGGTTCGGCGGGGGCGGAGGTCGCGCAAAGAGCAAATCGAGGCGATGCACACGAGCGATTTACCCTAGGTTCGGGCCGCAGGATGCGTAAAACCCTACTCCTGCTTTGTGGTTTGTATTGATTTCTTGCTCGGAGAGCGCGGAGCGCTACAGTACACACCAGCAGCTAGCGAGACCGAGCGTGAGTGTTCGAACCCCCCTCTACGTTGCGCATGGGCCTCCTTTTATATGCTCAAGGGGTTACCGACAGGTGGCAACGGAGGTAAAGGGCAAAAATGGAAAGGTTTGTGGTAGGCACAGCTACCTGCTATAGTGTATCATACCTAACCCTGACGGAAGGGGACAAGGGTCTTAAATGCCTTGTTAAACAGGTGGAAAAGGGGACCGCCGGGCACCCCCCCGTTCGCCACGATGCCGATCTTGTCAGCGCCGCTTGCCACCGCACGCCGCTGGCTGCACAGCCTCCCGCCATGTACGCCTGGAAGGGCCCCAGAATGACACATTGGTGGATGTGCTGGAGCGCGGGCCCAGAGGTGGCTTGCCGCGGCAAGCGCCTTGCCGCTGTCGTTGTCTTGTCGCGTCCGGGAGCTTGTCGCTCACCGGGCCTTGCCGGGACGCGTGGTGCGCCGCGGCAAGTTCCTTGAAATGCCTTAGGGTGGCCTTCCCGGCAAGCTCCTCTTGCCGGGGTCTTGGGATGCTTTTGTTAGCCTTCCCAGCAAGCTCCTCTTGCCGGGGTCTTGTCTTCTTGGCTTGGACACTTTGTTCTTGAATGGCTCCAAAGGAACCACGGAGGACTGGCGGTCACCCGGCAAGCCTTGCCGCGGGATGCTGCGACTGCCCGTGCACAAGTTCGGGATACTAGGGTACCCCTACTCTAGTACACCGACAGGAGCCCCCGGGCCTGGGCCATACACGGTGCCGAGCGCTGTTGGGCCAGGCCCAAAACAGGGCACGGGCGCGCGGCCTAGGTTACGCCGTATCTCACTCCGTATCCACCGCGCCTCCCCGAACGGCACGCGTCTGAATGCGGCGTCGTGGGAGAGATCGTGGGGGTTTCTTTATTCGGAAATGCGGAACGTCCGCCCCCCTCTTTATAGGGGAAACAGGGGCAGTTCGCCCACTTGCCCGTTGCCGTTCCAATCTCAGAAATCTCTGCCGCTCCCTCGCCTTCCCAAAGCTGAGAGAGAGAGAGCAGCGCTCCGCCCCCATCGCCACCAGCACCACCGACGTCGTCGACCTCCTCCACTGCTTCCGCCATGGCTCCAAAAGTCGACAAGGGGAAGGCCGTGAAGTCGACCTAGGCGCAGCGGCTCGCGGCGCTGCGGAAGGAGCGGGTCATCTTCCCCTCCAAGCTTGGCGCGAAGGAGGTGAGGGAGAACTACTACCTTTTCTGGTCAGCAGAGACGCGCACGCATCCGCGCATGCAGGTACTCCCCGCCGCCGCTTGGAAGAAGGCCCCAAATGGATACCCTTTTTTTGCTCTGTTCTTCTACTGCGGGCTCTGCCCCCCTTTCTCTGAGTTCTTCTGCGACATCATGAATACCTACGGATTCCACCTCCTTGACTTCACCCCCAATGTCGTTCTGACCATGGCAGTTTTCGCACATCTCTGCGAGAACTTTGTCGGAGTCCTTCCCAACGTAGCCCTCTTCCGCCACTTCTTCATACCCCGAGTAGAGAGAGGAGAGCCTCTATCCGGCGGAATCGCCTGGATCTCAAGGGCCGGCAAGAAGGAAACGTATCTGGAGGGAGAATTCCGCGGCAAGTGGGAGGAGTGGAGGGCAGATTGGTGCTGGATTGACGAGGAGAACCCGCAGCCATTCACCACCCGGCGCCAAACCCCAGTAGCACGCGGCAGCGATTGGAGTGACGTGGCCCCGGAGGACGACAGGCTGAGATTGCCGTCACCAGGATCCTGCGCCTCAGGCTTGCCGGGCTCACTGTGGGCGCTGTTGGCACGGATTTCCTTCGCCGCCGCATCGCCCCCCTGCAGGAATGGGGGAGGCCCACTTGGGAGTTCAAGAACGCGGCAGACATCATGAGGCTGCGGCCGGGCCTCAACTACAACTTCACTGTCCTGGAGCTCAACACGATGCTGCAGGAGCTCTTCAAGTATGACCCCCAACATCCCGAGGTTTTCAGGTTGCCGGGAGGCGTCGTTCTGTTGTGCAACAATTCCTCACTCGACCGCATCCGCACAATGATGCCGGAGTGCGACTCGCTTGGAATTGTGCCAACTTGGCAGGAGCCTGCAGACGAGGTCGTGCAGCAGTTCTTCGACGACTGGTGGAAGTGCCAATCCGCCCCGACGAGAAGGACGGCCTCACCCGCGACACCACGGATGCGGAGATGGCGCTCATCGCCACTAGGCTGGAGGAGGCAGCGGCAGCCGCAGCCGCGGGCGAGTTTGGGTTCACTGTGGAGGAGGCAGATGCAGCGAGGCGGCAAGCCGTGCCGAGCGAGGGGAGCCCGCCGGCAAGAAGGAGCTTGCCGGGCGTGGCGCCGAGCCGAGCGAGCCCGCCAAGGACACGAGCGGCTCGTTGGAAATCAACTCCTCTTCCACCTCGTCTTCAGACAGCCCACCGCAAGCAGAGCCTCCATCCCCACCAAGAAGGCGTCTCCGCAAGGTCGGTGACGTGGCGGAGCGGCAAGCGGGTCAACAGTCGCCACGCCGCGTGACATGCTCCACCGCGGCAAACACGTTGCCGCGGGAGCGCCTCATGCGCGACGGCAACTGGAGCGGAGTCTAGCCGGACCACCGCTTCAGTTCCTGCCGCTGCTCACGCCGCGCCGACAACGGAGCGGGGTCGTCTCAGACCGCCGCCACTGCTCCCGCCAAGCGGCCAAGGGAAGCTTCTCCTCCGCCTCCTCGCGCCGGGCGCGCGCCGGGCTTCGACTTCTCCGTGTTAAGCTCCGACGAGGAAGAAGAAGAAGAGTAAGCTTCTCTTGCTGTACTTGCATTTCTTCTTTTTGCTGTTGTCTTGTTTCTCACTTGCTTTTCTCTGAACTTGTTCCTCTTTAGGACTCTGGCCCAGAGAGCGGCAAAGAGAGCTAAGGTCCCGGTGATCGTCATCGAGGACGAGCCCACTGCGACAGCAGGTGGCGCGCCCGAGACAACCTTGCCGGACCCGGCGACTTTTCTCCAGGGCAGCCCCCAGCGTAAGTGTATGATTTACTTTCCGCTGCGAGGCGCGCATGGGTACTTGTCTTTGCTGATATCTGCTTGTTGACTTGTGTAGGAGCCGAGCAGCCCCACCAGGAGCCAAGGGAGAATTCCCCGACAAGGGAGAACTCTCCGGCAAGGGAGGGCTTCCCGGTAAGGGAGAAGTCTCCGGCAAGGGAGGGTTCTCCGGCAAGGGACAGCACCAGCGGCCCCCCGACGGCGGAGACCACGACTGCAGAGCCTGGTGCAGGTACTCCTCTTGCTTCAAAACTTCCCTTGGGTTCTTCTTTTTGATCTTCTTGTTTTTGCTGGATTTTGCTTGACTCTTCTCCCCTTGCCGGCTGTCAGACCCATCTGCTGCGGAGCGGATGGAGACCGAGGTCGCCGCCGAGACGTAGCCGGCGGTGATCCCGCCGCGCTGAGGCCGCCAAGGCTGGCGCCACGGCGACTGGCGAGGGATCTGGCGATCGTACTGACGGCCCAGAGGGCCGCAGGAGCGCCAGGCGCTACACCGACCGCCGACCCGTCCGCCGAAGCCGCAGCGCCAAGCACCGAGGAGCCCCAGCCGGGCGTTTACTTGAAGGCCGGCGAAGGCGTCTTCATCAACCTCCCCTGGGCGTCAAGCTCCAGGGCGCCGGTCGAGGGGGAGATCCTCGACGGGAGAAGTGCTTGCCTCCGCGGGTTGAGCTGGTCGACGCGCCAAGCAGCAGCAACGAGCCCGAAGAAGAGCGGCTGCTGCGAAAGTTGATGTCGCTCTACCGCGCGCGGCAAGCCAAGCTGGAATCCCGCGAGGCGCTTGTCGCGAAGGCGGGAGCAGACATTGAAAAACGCGCGGAAGAGCTCGGGGGTTTCCACCGGGAAGCCGTCCGATCCCTGGCGGAGGAGCGGGAGCAGCTCGCTGAAGCGCAGAAGGCCTTTCTCCTCGAGAAGGCCGAAGCCGAAGAGCTGGCAGCGACTTGCCGCTGTGAAGCTAGCCGCGGAGGAGGGCGAGCTGGCGCAGCGGAAGGTCAATCTCGACGCCCACGAGGAGGAGCTTGCCGCGCGCGAGGAGAAAGCTCGGTGAAGCCCTCAAACAAGCAGAGGACGCGCGCCGCCGCCGAGGCCGCCAAGGAGGAGTTGAAGACGAGGTGGCGCAGCTAGAAGCCGATCTCGCCGAGAAGGGCAGAGAGCTCAGCGCCGCCAAGGTCTCCAACGTGGATCTTGAGTTGAAGCTAACCACTTTGACCAAGACTCTGGACAGCGCCAAGAAGCGGGAGGCGGCCTTGAAGGAGGAAATCAAGGCCGACAAGGCGCTGCTGGAGAGCGCTGCCACCGCCCAGAACCTTCAGGGAGACTGTGACGCACTGGACGGAGAGTCTGGTGAACGCCGCCACAGATATCGACAAGGAGCTGGCGCAGCTGGGGATGGAAGATCTCGGGTATCCCTCCGACGACAACCTCCAACCCAGCGCCAAGCTCGTCCTGTTCTTCAAGGGCGTGGCGACGGCCCTTCAGCGGCTCCGGGAAAGGATCCCCAAGCAGCTGGCCGACGAGTCGCGCAAGATCTGCGCGGGAGCTCTTCAGAAAGTGTTGATGAAGGTGGCCTTCCGCAATCCGGGCCTCCGCCTCACCAACATCCTCAGGACCTTGCCGCCGGAAGCTGATCTGGAGGAGCTCAAGGCCCTTGTCGCACCCATTGTGGACAAGGTGAGCGGGATCAAGAGGGTCGAAGGCGATCGCGTAGATTAGGCCGCCCATTTCTTCTTTCCTTGTCGCTGTTTACCATGTTATGAAAACAGACTATTAGAGCCGCGACAAGTTATCCTTGAATAATATATGCAAAAAATAGAAAGCATGAAATTGACAAGATGTGCGGAGCACATGAGCTTTACTTATGCATGGGGTCTGCGCCCGGCTTTGTACAAAGGATTGCATGCAACAGCGGCAAGACTTGTACAAAAGGTGGTTGCCGGAACAGGTTCCGCCACCCGCGCCTTACGGGTAAAACTTACGAAGATGCTCAATATTCCAGGAGTTGCTCACCGGAATGGTATCTTCGGTCTCAAGGCGAACAACCCCAGGCCTAGTGACTCGTTTCACCCGGTAAGGGCCTTCCCACTTCGGCGTCAACTTGTTGGAATTCTTGGCGGACTGAACACGCCAAAGAACAAGGTCGCCTTTCTCGAAACTTCTAGCATTAACTTTGCGGCTATGGTAGCGGCGCAAAGCTTGCTGGTAGCGAGCAGCTCGCACAGCAGCCTGAAGACGGTCTTCCTCAAGGAGCAGCGCGTCATCTTGTCGCAGCTGCTCTTGCTCAAGCTCATCATAAGCGAGCACTCGAGGTGACCCGTATACGAGTTCCGTGGGGATAACTGCCTCTGCTCCATAGACTAGAGCGAAAGGTGTCTGTCCAGTGGCTCGATTTGGTGTCGTCCTGATCGACCAAAGAACCACCGGCAGCTCCTCGATCCAGTTTCTTCCGCACTTGTGCAGCCTGTCGAAAGTTCTGGTCTTGAGCCCGCGCAGCACTTCAGCATTTGCCCTCTCCGCTTGACCGTTGCTTCTCGGGTGAGCAACAGAAGCGAAGCAGACCTTGGCGCCAAGATCTTGGACGTATTGCATGAAGGTGCGGCTCGTGAAATTGTGTGCTTGTCGGTGATTATCCTGTTAGGGATCCCGAAGCGGCAAACAATCGACCTGAAGAACTTGACTGCTGACTGTGTGTCACCTTCCTCACTGGTTCCACTTCCGGCCACTTTGTGAACTTGTCGATTGCAACGTACAAGTACTCAAAGCCCCCGACAGCTCGGGGAAAGGGGCCGAGGATGTCGAGCCCCCAGACCGAAAATGGCCAGGATAAAGGGATCGTCTGGAGAGCTTGAGCTGGTTGGTGTATTTGCTTTGGAATGGAACTGGCACGCTTCACACTTGGTTACTTGTGCAGTTGCATCCTGGAGGGCTGTTGGCCAGAAGAAACCTTGCCGGAATGCTTTACCGACAAGTGCTCTTGCGCCAATGTGGTGACCACATATGCCTCCATGTATCTCTGCCAACAGCTTCTGTCCGTCTTCCCGGTGAATACACTTCAATTTCACTCCGTTGAGTCTTCTTCTGTACAGTGTCTTGTCGACAAACTGGTACATACTTGACTGCCGGGCTACTCTTTCCGCTTCTTCTTGCTCCTCAGGAAGTTCTCCTGTCTGAAGGAAACGGACAATCTGCTGTGCCCATGCTGGAGCTTGTGGCTCGACAACAAGGACTAAAGGCAAATCTGACGCTGCAGGAACATCCGCTTCTACGGCGAGAACCTGCGGGTCTGCCGGAGCTTGACGTTCCCCGGCAAGCGTGCCGGAGCAAAACTTGCCGGGAGCTTCTGCTTCAACGGGACAAACCCTAGGGCTTGCCGGAGCAGACTGCTCCTCAGCGCTCTTGGCGTTGATCTTGGGGACTGCTGTGGGAACGTCCGCTTCGACGGCGAGAACCTGTGGGTCTGCCGGAGCGTGACGTTCCCCGGCAAGCTTGCCGGAGCAAAACTTGTCAGGAGCTTCTGCTTCAACGGAACAAACCCTGGGGCTTGCCGGAGCAGACCGCTCCGCAGCACTCTTGGCGTTGATCTTGGGGACCTTCTTGTCGGCGGCTTCGGGGAGCTCTGCCGGCAAATAGTCACCAGAAATCAACTTCCTCTTTTTGCTCTGTCCAGTTGATGGCGTTACGGACGGCTGAGTCAGCTTGAGCACAAAGATCCCTGGTTCCACAGGTAACTTAAGTGCGGCACACTTTGACAGGCCGTCGGCAATGGCGTTCTGAGCTCTTGGAACATGCTCCATCTGCAGGCCGTCAAAGTGCTCTTCTAGCTTTCTCACTTCGTCGACGTAAGCTTCCATCAACGGACTCTGATAATTCTTGTTTACTTGGCAGACGACAAGCTGTGAGTCACCCCTGACAATGAGCTTCTTGATCCCAAGGTCTGCTGCGATCCGGAGACCGGCAAGCAAGCCTTCATACTCTGCAGTATTGTTTGTTGCTTGCTCCTTGGGGAAGTGCATCTGGACTACGTACTTGAGGTGCTCTCCGGTGGGTGCGACAAGCAGCACGCCAGCGCCGGCGCCTTGCAGCGAAAATGCACCATCAAAGTACATCAGCCACTCTTTGCTTGCTTCCTTGACGGGGATGCTTGTTTCTGGAATTTCTTCATCTGGTGTTGGCGTCCATTCTGCTATGAATTCTGCCAATGCTCTGCTCTGGATAGTTGAAGTACTTTCAAACTTGAGACCAAAGCTTGACAGTTCCAGTGCCCACTCAACAATCCTGCCTGTCGCTTCTGGATTCTGCAATATCCTCTTCAGCGGAAAGCGAGTGACAACTGTAATCTCATGTGCTTGGAAGTAATGGCGCAGCTTTCTCGAGGCCATGAGAAGACCGAAAAGCAACTTCTGCACGCCAGAGTACCTTGACCTAGCCCCCTGCAGAAGGGAACTGACAAAGTAAACTGGGCGCTGCACCATCTTCTTCTGTATCTCCTCTCGCATTTGCGCAGATCCATCTTTGTCGGGACCAGAGCTTGCCGGGGAAGCCTCCTGCTTGTCGCTGGATGCGCTTGCCGTGGTTGCTGGCTCATCATCTGCCTCCCTCTCTGCTACTAACGCAGCACTAACCACTTGATTGGTTGCCGCTATGTACAGCAGCAACTTCTCTTGTGGCTTAGGTGCGACAAGTATTGGAGGGGAGGACAGGTATCTCTTCAAGTCTTGCAGCACAGCCTCCGCTTCCGGAGTCCATCTCATTGGACCTGCCTTTTTCAATAATTTGAAAAAGGGAAGGGCGCGCTCAGCAGACCTAGAGATAAACCTGCTGAGAGCAGCCACGCAACCGGCAAGTCTTTGTACATCTTTGACGCGCTTGGGTGCTTCGATCTGCTCAATGGCCTTGATCTTGTCGGGATTGGCTTCAATTCCCTGCTGAGACACGAAGAACCCGAGAAGCTTGCCGAAGGGGACTCCAAACACACACTTCTCTGGGTTGAGCTTGAGGCTGATCTTGCGCAGATTTGCAAAGGTCTCATCTAAATCTTGTATCAGGGTTGCTCTGTCCTTGCTCTTGACTACTATATCATCCATGTAGGCTTCCACATTTCTGTGTATTTGGAGCTCAAGAGCGACATGGACTACTCTTGCAAATGTTGAACCAGCATTTTTTAATCCGAAAGGCATCCGTATGAAACAGTACGTGCCACATGGAGTAATAAATGCGGTCTTCTCCTCATCCTCTTCTGCCATGAAGATCTGATGATATCCTGATATGCGTCAAGAAATGAAAGCAAATCACATCCGGCTGTGGAGTCAACAATCTGGTCAATGCGCGGCAAAGGAAATGGGTCTTTGGGACAAGCTTTGTTAACATCAGTAAAATCGATACAAAGTCTCCATTTCCCATTTGCCTTGCGCACGACTACAGGATTGGCCAACCACGTAGGATGGAGCACTCCTCTGACAAGGCCTGCTGCTTCCAACTTCTTGATCTCTTCTGCAATGAATTCTTGGCGCTCCACTGCCTGCTTCCTGACCTTCTGCTTGACGGGCCGCGCATGAGGACAAACGGCAAGGTGGTGCTCAATTACTTTCCTGGGAACACCGGGGATGTCAGACGGTTGCCACGCAAACACATCGACATTCGCCCGCAGGAAAGCTACGAGCGCGCTTTCCTATTTAGGGTCGAGAGTGGCACTGATGGTGAAGGTACCACTAGTGCCGTCCTCCTTGGCGGACACCTTTTTCGTCTCTGGCGGAGCTGGCATCGTCTTCTTACACTTGCCGGTGGAGCTCGATGGTGCGTCCTCAATGGCAGCGCAGCACTCCGAAGAGGTGCGCTTGCCGGAGTGGGCATCAGAACTCTTGCCGGACTTGGTCTTCTTCCCCCCAGGAGCTTCAGCGGCAAGTGATTTGTGATCTGCTGCGGCTGCTGCTTCCCGGTAGATCTTGTCGGCGCAGATAAGAGCATCCTTCTTGTCGCCAGGGACAGAGATGACGCTTATCGAGCCTGGCATCTTCAGCATGTTGTATGCATAATGAGAGGCTGCCATGAACTTGGCGAGTGCTGGACGGCCAAGTATCCCATTGTAAGGCAATGGAATATCGGCAACGTCAAAAGTGACCCTCTCAGTCCTGAAGTTCAGCTTGCTGCCAAATGTTACTGGCAGCGTGACTTTCCCCTTCGGCTTGTTCCTTCCCGGGTTGATTCCTTGGAATGTGCCGGTCTCTTCGAGCTCGCTGTCAGGGATCTGGAGTTTCTGGAGTACAGCGGAGGAGATCAGGTTCAAGCCGGCCCCGCCGTCAACTAGCATCTTGGTGACCTTGAGGTTGCGGATAGTTGGTGAAACCAACATCGGCAAACACCCGACCGCAGTTGTGCGATCAGGGTGGTCCTCAATGTCAAAGATGATAGGCATGCTGGACCACTTCAGAAGCTTGCGCGACTCGACAGGTGGTTCCGCTGCATTGACTTCCCGCACCCACTGCTTGAGTTGGCGGTGCGAAGTATGCAGAGAAGCACCACCGTCGACGCACAAGACCTCTGTGGCTTTCTGAAACTCCTGCTCACTGGTCTCAACATCATCCATGTCTTCATCGTCGTCGTCGTCTTCATCGTTGTCACGGCCGCGGGGAGGTCTGTCTCCTTGCCGCTGCTTGGCCTTGCCGCGGCGTCCTCCCCGGCCGGCGCGCTTCTTGCCGGATTCTCCAGCACCTCCTTGGGCCCTCTCCTTGTCGCGTCGCTCGTACTCAGCTTTTTGCTGCTGAACAAGCTGCTCGACTTTCTTGCAGCTCTGGAGGTCATGGCCCTTGGTGCGGTGAATCTTGCAGTATTGCTTGTCGGAGCCGTCCTGCTTGTCGGCGACCGCCACAGCCTGGCAGTTGGCGCACGCGGCAATCTCCTTGCCGGAGCTACCAACCTTGGCTTTGTTGGCGCCACCTTCATTGCCGGACTGCTCAACGACTAGCACCTCTTTGCCTTTCTTCTTCCTGTTCCGCCGCCGGTTCTTCTTTGGCGGGGCAGCATCCTCGCTGTCAGATCCTCCTGCTCCCGCATTCTCTCCGGGGAGTCTCCTCCCTTCCTCAGCACGTGCACACTTGTCGGCCAGGGCATATAGCTCACTGACGTCTCTGATCCTGCACATCGCCATCTCCTCCCGCATCCTGCTGTTACGCACGTTCTGATGAAACGCGCTGATGACCACAGCGGGGTGGACGTCTGGGATGTTGTACTGTACACGGCTGAACCTCTGAATGTACTTGCGCAGGGGCTCTCCTTCCTTCTGGATGAGCAGATGAAGATCACTCTCTTGGCCATGAGGTTTGTGGCCGCCTGTAAAGGCGCCGACAAACTGATGGCATAGGTCTGCCCAGGAGGATATGGAGTTGTCCGGCAAGTGCATGAGCCAGGACCTGACGTTGGGCTTGAGCACCAACGGGAAGTAGTTGGCAAGGATCTTATCGTCCCACCCCCCAGCAGCCTGCACCACGATGGTGTAGATGCTGAGGAACTCCGACGGATGCGACTTGCCGTCGTACTTCTCTGGCACATCTGGTTTGAAATTCTTCGTGCTGGGCCCATTGGGACTTG